>NC_057716.1:4775913-4812024 GCF_004010195.1 Chiloscyllium plagiosum | reverse complement strand
AGGCTGGAATCGAACCTGGGACTCTGGTGCTTTGAGACAGCAGTGCTAACCACTGAGCCATCATGTTGCTCTAAAGGGAGTGTAGAATGCAAGCATGATCCAGCTAACTTTCATATGCAAAGCAAGTGCTTTACCATTTGAGCTAATTCCCCAGCTTCATAGATTCATGTTGAACATTTTGTCTTTGTCTGTGGATACAGCTTTTAACAAAGATTGTAGCTTTTTCTAAATGATCAAGACTGTATTTTATTGATTCTCCCATGTTAGACTTTAACTGACTAAACGATACCTCAGAAGCTAAATGGTTATACAGGTTCTACTCAATTTTCCTTTGGTCAGTTTCTTTAGCCCTGATTATTCTGTCTAAACTGAATCCAATGATTTTTAATGCTAGCTTCTTTTGGCCAATCTTCAGTCCTGTGGCTATTTAGTCATGAGCTAAGCCTGATACTTGGTTAATACAGCAATTCTTCGGCCCATGAAAAATAGCCAACGATAGACAAGGGTCGACATCAATGCTACTTTCTGAACAAGTGCCCAACTTTCGACAGGTAGCTTTGCAACATTTAATCCAAGTAAGTGACCTGACTGAAAACAACTAACAACGTTGAACGTAATATTTGAACTTCTTGTTCAATGGAAAAAGAACTTATAGCTTCCCTGCAACAATTTAATCGTAATTTGTATCTCTTAACTGGAGGCCCTGGAACATTTAGTCCTTAGGTCACCTTCCTCCCAGTCAGTGTTGTGGCTTTGCCTTCCTTTCACTGCTAGGTTAGACTCGCTGGAGCCCAAATGTGTTCTATTAGAAAAATCCTCCTGTTCACCTATCAAGCAATTTGGTATTCAAAGCGATGCAAGCGTAAATTCTTTTAACAACATACCATAGAATTCACAACTCATCCCAGTAACACATAACACATACAAATTAAGACTTCCAATCACTAAACTTACTTACAATGCAATGTGATGCATTAATTATTAGTTACACAATCGTGCCAATGAGGCAAAGTCTAACAGAATGCAATATTGAAGTAACTTTAAATTACAAACTAGTAGCAGAAAAATGTTCTTAATGTAGAAAATATCAAATTTTAGATTTTGATTACACTTTATCATAATGAATTCAGTAAAGATTATAAACATTTGATTTAACCAGTGGATTGCAAACATGATTTATTTGTATTGACTCTGAATGTCCATAGGATTCTCATGAGCAACTATTGCAACTTCAGCAGGGAATCAGGGAATCTGATGTATGACATAAATGTATATTTCTGTTATTATAGAAGCTCTGCTGTAACCAGAGTATCCGCATAGAAATTCCAGGTATTTGTATTATATCATCACTTGCACAGATGGATTTTTAAGACTATGGGACCATAGGAAAGAGGGACATGAATAGGTTGTTTGGCTTCTCGAGCCTGTTCTGCTCATCAATAGGATCACTTCCTGCCCTTTCCCCATAACCCTTGATTTTCCTACTGATCAATAATCTATCTATCTCAGCCTTTCATATTCACAATAACTCTACCTTCACAGCTCTCTGTGGCAAGGAGCTCCAAAGACTGTCAACCTTCTGATGGAAGAAATTCTTCCTTATCTTGATATAAAATTGGCACCCATTTATTCTGAGCCTATGCCCTCTGGTCCTAGACTCCCCCATGAGAGAAAACATCACCTCAGCATTTAACCCCTTCAGAATCCAATAACTTTCAATGAGATCACCTCTCATTCTACCAAACTTCAGTGAGTAGAGTTGCAGCCTGTTATGTTAAATCCATGGCACTACTAGATGTGGTAATCTATTAATAAAAGATTCTACAGGCATTTATTTACAGGTCTTGACGTATACAAATATTACATTGACTGTAGCATGCTTTCACCAACATATTATGCTACAAGTGGCCCAACTTAAGATAGACTCTAAAGTCTTCATGTTCTCAGGTCATATGCTATGAGACAGATGATATCGGGGATATTTTTCTTCGAGGTATACTGTATGCTAACTCTGAGACATTATACAACTTTTTTTTAACAAAGATAAAACATTATCCCAAACAGATATATAAACTTGTACATAGGCATCAACTCAATAATTATCCAAGTAGGTAAACCAGAATTTATAATGTGAATAATTCAAAATTCAATGTGATATTGGAGGTTTGACAACTCAAAATTGAATCTGGTGATCACTTACCTGCTTGGGCAAGTATATGTTGTTCTCAGTTCTCCTTGGTTGACAAGTTGTTTCTCTTGCTGCTGGTTACAGTCACTCAACATCATTGTACAATCATCGTCAGAATTTTTTTCTCATTTTTCATTATATATGATTGTCATGTCATACATTGGTTTGAGCTGGTTTCTGTTTCTGTCACATATTGCACCTAGTTTTATGATTGCATAGTCTGTCCAATGCACAGTCATGGTTGCTCTCTCCTTGCTTGCCGGTAATATCTCTCTTTCTCTGCATTTTCCCTGCAGCTGTAACACTGTATTCTGAACTCTGTCCTGCTCGGAGAAAGTGATGACTATGGATGCTGGAGAGTCAGAGTCGAAAATTGTGACACAGAAAAAGCACAGCAGGTCAGACAGCATCTGAGGAGCAGGGGGGGGTCGACGTTTTGGGCGTAAGCCCTTCATCGGGATGCTCCCCGGATGCTACCTGACCTGCTGTGCTTTTCCAGCCCCACACTTGATTGCTTGGCAAGATCCTTCTGGGCAATTTGTGCTTAGGAGATGGTAATCCTTCCTTCATTGATGTTGCACAAAAATGTAGCAATGGATTGTGAAAACCTTGTTTTGTTGCTCAACACCTCACGATCATCAATTTGATACTACATACCATGCATTTTGCTAGATCATTTGAGCTAGGATTATTTTTAACAGTGTGTTATGTGTCAGTTTCAACTTAGCACATGTCTTGAATTGGTTTGTCAGTGAACAGTTATCTGTTTTTATATACTACCCATTCTGGGTTACTGTATAAGCTGAAAATAGTGGTCATTATGTCAGTGATGGTTGCAGTCATTGTGTGGCAATTTCATCCTTTGGCGCCACATATTTTGCAGATATGACAAAAAAATCTGTGCACCTTTTGGATAGGTGTTACAGACCATGTCTTCAACAGATTTTATTAGTCTTGTACTTCACTGCATCTAAAGCATGTATTTATGATTGGCTGGCCATGATAGCTTCAAGCTTGCATCTATCTTCATTTAAGGCACAAATATTATAGTCCTTTTCTTGCTTATGATCTTCCTGAAGTCATTATTTGGTTTCAAGTCAATGTCTAATACCATGAGAGTTCTTCTTTGGATCATGCCCTTTGCTGCAATAATATCCAATAAACTCATCAATAGACTCTGTCTACAAGATATTAGTTGAAGTCTATTAATCCTGAAATTTCTCTTACCTTAAGCTGGCTTTTGAGTAGCCTCCATATGTTATCTGGATCTGTTTGGTTGTCCTTGGAAAGACCGAATATATTAATTCAGTGAAGCCCCTCATTGATGACAGCAAGCAAAATTTTCAGAGATGTTTTCTTCTTTAATTCTTCATCTAGATAATAAAACTGAATGCATTGCTTGAAAAGTTGTCATTCAGTAACGGTATCGTTAGCTGACCAGTCAATAATTAAGTGTTTGCCTTCTGTTTCTCACTGAAGGTCTTTTTGTTTGACAATCTAGAAAGCCGTGTTTATCTGTTCCTTTTTGCAGGTTTTGCTTTTTACTCCTTTTACAATTTCTTTTCTGCTTTTGTTTTACTTTTTTTCTTTTTGCTGCATCTTTTATTGGGCTTTATTCACTTTAGAAATTTTCATTTAAGAGATGCTGGCATCTAAGTGTTGGTTTATGTTACTAAATGGTGTTTACATTAAATAAGGAATAATGGTATCATAGGAGATTCCCTTTGCTTTGCCTGCAGAGACAAAGTGGTGAACCAACCATCCTTTGGTAAGGTAAGATTAGATTCCCTACAGTGTGGAAATAGGCCCTTCCGCCCAACAAGTCCACACAGATCCTCCGAAGAGTAACCCACCCAGACCCGTTTCCCTCTGACTAATGCGTCTAACACTATGGGTAATTTATCATGGCCAATTCACCTGGTCTGCACATCTTTGGAATGCGGAAGGAAACCGGAGCACCCGGAAGAAACCCACGCAGACATGGGGAGAATGTGCAAACTCCACACAGACATTCGCCCGAGACTGGAATCGAACCTGGGACCCTGATGTTGTGAGGCAGCAGTGCTAACCACTGAACCACCTTGCCACCCCTTACCTTTTTTGTGTATTGAACTACTTTTTAATGGCTTAAAACAGCATTTTAATGCAGGAAACTTCTGTATTTATGCTGCAAATAGTCTTTGAGTGCTGTTCTTCTATCTTTATATCAAAAAGCAGGTTGTCAGTTCTTTTTTCTCCAAGAAAAGAAAGGTATGTCCTGATTTGAAAGCAATGAGATATTGAGCAAATAGAAAATAGATCTGCCTTCTAGCTGTTTAAAATACAGATCTCAACTCTCAGAAACTGGTTTTGGTAATTGTCCAAATGTTCTGTTCTCTATTCAATATTCAAAGAGGTTTCCAAAATCTGTCACAAAGGTCTTGAACTCGTTAGCAAATTGACATCTGCTGCAACCATAGACTGCCACCATGGTATGGGATTTGTATCCAGCAGGTTATTTGTACCTCATGCAATAATGCTTACATTCGTTCACTTAACATAAAAACTAAGCATTGATAATTTACCATTGAAAGATTTAGTATACATTCCTCACAGCTCCTTACGTGTATAATTATTATAGTCACAGGCAGTTAAATGACTGGGCGAATATTAAGCCATTCACTTACAAATATTTATTGTCACAGGCACTTCAGTGTCTGGTCTAATACTAGGCCATTCAGTTACACAGAGTAACATGCTCCAACCAACATGTCATGCTTTGAGTGGCTCCAAGCAGAGGTGTTGGTTTTGTTGGAATTTCACTGAACTAGTGATCCAGAATCCCAGACAAGTTTCTGGATTATTTGATGTCTGCTGAACATCTTGAGAGAACAATATGTCTGACGTTGGACAAAGCACTTAAGGGGTTATCAGTACAAAGTGCTTTTGAAACTCTCTTCATAGCGATAGTGAGAGTCTTCATTTCCTTTACATGCTATTATTGAAAGATTCCTGCATGCACCAAAATAATGTGTAAGTGGGTTTGAAAATCTGGTGGCAGAACAAAAATAATTGGCAACATACCCTTGAAACATGATGTCGTTGATGGCTACTGTATTGCAAAATATTTATCTAAAGTTGAGAGGTTTCCACACGTCTTTTTTTTTGTAGAATGAGACACACACTAGTAGAATGGTCGCACAATATTCTAGCAGCATAATGCTGTGGGTGGTTATGCATGGGCTCATGCTGCAAGGCCATGTGGTTATTTCTTAATATCAGCAATATTGTTGGCAAGAGGCACTGAACAGCTGGGTTGAGAAGAAACTGCAAGATGAATCATTTGGCCACTTTCCCATACCTCCTACAAGGAACAGCTTAGACAATTGAAAATTTGAGACTAGCTTGCCTGCTTAGCTCTTGAATGGTACATAACTGAGTTAGACCTAACAACAAGGAGAAACTAAATTAAGAATTGGATGATTGTGGTATAGAAAGAAGAGGTATAAAATTGTGCGAAAGCACTCAAGTAATGCAGCTATAATGACTGATTTTCAATATAAGGTTTGATTTGAGACATACAGAGTGACTCATATTCCATAGATTACCAGAATCAAAACTTTAAATTAAAAACTTCTTAACCAGTGTTTTATATACTTTGAATGGAACAATTAAATAGATGGTTGACGTCATTCACTTTAAAAAGTCTGTTTTGTTTTCTAAGTCTGTGTTGACATTTTGTAAGAATTTTAGCTAAGATGGCTTTGAATTTCAATTCTAAAAGTTTGAGTTGAGACGTTGAGACACAGACTCCTATACCATTCTTTGCTGAATAAGTATAGTCAGTTGATCTGCACCCTTTCATGAAATGTTTTCTCTAGTCTCAGCTGTTGTCGAGATGGTAGTGTATGTTAGTGTTTACAATGATAAATGAGGCAGTCTGACAATTATAATAAATGCCTCAGTAGGAGATTTAATAAGGATGTCACATTAGAAAATTCTAGAATGCGGAAATACATGACAGTCAGATCCGCTTCACATAATTCTCAATTTTAAAATAGATTGTTTCAATACAAGAAAAGCATTCAATTATTTTCAGTTTTCAGATATTTTGCTGACAATTTTTTGTATCATTTGTTCAGGATAGAATTTTTGAAAATTGTTATGGTATAGAATTGCATTTCCAACACTGAGAATATCAGGCCAGGTTGACTGCGTGTTTTTGTCTGACACAATATTAATAAATCTTTGACATATAGCTGATAGAATGATCCATTGACAATAAGGTACCAATCCAAAAGTACTATGATTGTGAAGCATCTTTGACGATAATTAAATTCAAATATTAATGAAGTTTAATTATTTCTTTTTAGACATTTTCTAATCAAACTGTTGAGAGATATTAGGATATGCCTCTGGAGCAGTTGAGACTGTCTCCTGGTACAGTGGTACGGACACTTCTAGTTCACAGGTTCTAGTAAAAAATTGGACAAATAGTCTGGCTATTCCTACAGGACATCCAATAATTCTATGTGGATGTTTCTTAAGTCAAATGACTAGGAGAAGGACAACTTTACCATCCTAAAAATGTCGCAATACATGAATATGGGTCGTAGGCACTTGTACTGATATTCTGTGACTAGAGTACTGAAAAGCAAAGGATGATGTTGGCAAAGGTTTGCACATTCTCTAAGCGTATTTCTGAATGAGTATGTGTAAAGCTTTGCCAACACCATTCTCCTGAGATGAAAACTGGCAGAGAAACCATGACTCCCTGCTTACATGGACAGTGAAATGCTATACAGCAAATACTGCATTTTAAAATCTATCACAGAAATAGAACCTGATATTGACAAATCTAAAATTATTTGATTAGCATCCCAAGGTAGTCTTCAATACCTTGTAATTATTATGATTAAAGCTCATTTTTCTAATTTTGGCTCCCTGTTTCCTCCTGATTTCCTGCACTGAAGCATTCAGCTCCTTAATTCAGTTGTCTAGGTGCTGAGAACTGGAATTATCCTTGAACCCGTCTGTTTCTCAATGTTGCTTTTCTTCTTTAAGATGATTCTTAAATTCTATTTCTTTGTTCAAACATTTGGCTATCTGCCTTTGTATCTCCTTTTATGCTGTGAAGAGCTTTGGATTATTTATCTATGTTAAAAATGCCATATAAGTAAAACTTCCTGTTGTGTTGTGGGGCTCTGAGGCGAGCTGGTCAAATTGTAATGACAACATCCTTTCAACAAGCCATCTGGTGAGTGCTAAGGATAAAATGTATTAATGTTTGAAAAAGCTTCCAAATAAAGTACTGACCCTCAAGTGTGAAATATATCAATCATAAAGATAGTACTCCAACTCTTTTTGAACAATGAGTTAACATCTGTCTTCTGTTCTAACTATGCCATTCTGCTCATATGTTAGAGTCCATTACACTGCAAAGCAATTAAGAGACTGGTAGAGTTTTGATGGGGCTGTGTTGGCCTTCCCATCTCCTCCAATGATGAACATCTGAGTGAATTTTACAGTAATTAGGCAATTCATTGACTTTTTGGCACCCATCCCTCTTAGACAGGATGTCCTGCTCCTAGAAATTGTTGGCTAATCAGAGGGCTGGCAGCTGTTCAATCTCAGAAATACCACCTTGAGTGCTGGCCACTGCTGGAATTACAGCCAGTCATATACTGGTCACAACGGAGGAGGCCCTAGAATTACAGTAAATCAGATCTGGCTGGGTGGGCTGTTGGGGCTGGCTGCTGCTAGTGAAAGAGACTGTGGGGTTTGGAAGTCTGTTGTGAATGAACGGGGAGGTCTTTCAGTGGGGGTGGCCCTCTGTAGTTTAGAGTGCCTATTCAGGAGGTACCTGCCCTTTGATCCCAATCCAATCTCCAGGCAAGTTGCAAGATATGTCTGGCTCTTTCCATATTTGATGAGATATGAATGGGCCACCACTGAAATGTTCAACATTTTTGTATGGGAGATGGGGATTGCTGGCAAAGTTGGCACTTTTTTTTGCCATCCCTAATTGTGCTGGTGTTTATTGGTTCTCTTGGTCATTCCAGAGGGCAACTAAGTGTAAATCACATTGCTGAGAGTTTGGAGTCAATAGAGGCCAGACTAAGTAGAGTTAGATTTCCCTATAGGAAATTAGTGAACCTGTTGGGTTTTTACGACAATTGACAAGGTAACATGATCATCATTAGACCAGTTTCTAATTCCAGATTTTTGACTGAATTTAAATTTCACCAGTTGCCAATCATGGGATTCAAACCAATGTCCCCAGAACATTAGCCTGCATCTCTGGAATTATGAATAGGTGGGAGATATTGTGAGCTTAGAAAGTGGGTTCTGAGGAAGGGTCAGCAGACCCGAAATGTTAACTTCTGATTTCTCTTCACAGATGCTGCCAGACCTGCTGAGCTTTTCCAGCAACTTCAGTTTTTGTTTCTGATTTACATCATCTATAGTTTTAAGTGAGTGACTTAGTGCTCAAATGCAAATTATAGTAATCAGAAACTAAGGTCAAAATTGCAAGCTCAACCCAGACTTTTAGACATGCCTGCCTTATAAGAACACTACCCATTTAGTATCCTTTTTTCAATCTTGGCTCCAAAATAACCTTGTAAAACAATACAGAAACAGGCCATTTAGTACAACTGCTGTATACAAATTTAATGGGCCACATCTTGGGGGAAAATAATGGTGTGTTCATGACATATGCCATTATTAATATACTGATTGATCTGCAGTTCATACAAAGTGTTGGTTGTTCAGATGGGATACGAGATGCCGACAGGAATAATTGGAGCTGCAGTGTGTACAGCTGAGATATCCTGTGCAGGAGAATGCTGGGACCAGTCAGAGTGTAGGGCTGGGTACATGGAAGAGTTATGCCACTCATTTTTACCTCTTCCAGATGCCCTGAATCCTCTTAGTGCACTATCTCCTGTTGATCATTTTCTGTTGCTGATATCCTTGACTACTTCCATCCACACCTTTGTGGTCTTCTTTCTCCCATAGTGAGGAGAACTAACCCGAATCCTAACCTTAATCCTCTCCCTGCCAATGTGCAGTGTTGCTGACATCATGATTGCGTGCTCACTATTGCTGCCTTACCCTCACCACCTATTTCTCTGCTCTCCTTATCCTCCCACTTGGCGCTCCACTCACTGCCCCACTTGCCATTACCCTTGCTGCAGCATTCACTGCGTGGCTTGCCAGTTTTTCAGGGGATGGGAATGAGTGAAACAGCAAGGGCTCTTACTGCGAGCTCCTCTGGATTTATCATTTATTTCAAGAGTAATAGGTTATTCACTAAATCAACTTCAAGTATTAATTGGTATAACATGAAATGACCGTGTTTGAAGTGCATTGCATCTAAATACTAAAATGTATAGGTAAAAAGATTATAAATTTATGTTGTGTCAGCCGTGACAGGAGTACTGCAGCATTGCTGGGAGTGACATCACAAACACTATAATTGCATTTGTGGTGTTAATGCCCTCTGTATTGTGGTGGCAGCAAACAGCCTTTGTTTTACCTATTCCTGGGATGTTGACGTCGCTTGCAGTATCAACAATAACAAATAGTCAGTCCCAATTTTGTTGTTGAATTCACTCATGTGATATGGTATTCACTAGTCGCCCTTGAGAAGGTGGTGAGAGTCTGTCATTGTGAACAGCTGCAGCACAATACTAGGTACATGCACAATACTGTTAGGGACGGTTTTCAGGCTTTTGACGCAGCAACACTGAACAAACGGCTATATATTTCCAAGTCAGGATTGTGTATGGCTTGGAAGAGAACTTCAAATGGGTGGTTCTGTTCCCATGTGTCTTCTGATCCTGTCCTTCTAGATGGAAGTGGTCATGGGTTTGGAAGGTGCTGTCTTAGGAGCCTTGTGAGTTGCTTCAGTGCATCTGTAGATGGTACATACTGATGCAGAGTAATACAGCATGGAAACAGACCGTTCAGTCCAACTCATCCATTCCAACCAAGTTTCCGAAACTAAACTAGTTCCACTTGTCTGCGCTTGGCTAAAAACCCTCTAAACCTTCTCTATTCAAATGCTGATCCAAATGTCTTTTAAATGCTGTAATTGTGCCTGCATCCATCACTTCCTCTGGCAGTTCATTCCACATATGGATCATCGTCTGCATGAAAAGGTTGCTTCTCGGGTCCCTTTTAAATGTTTCTCCTCTCACCTTAAACCTCTACCCTCTAGTTTTGAACTCCAGGGAAAAAGACTTTTGCTATTCACCTTATCCATGCTCCTCATGATTTTATAAACCCAAATAAAATATCATAGTGTTAAGAGTTTAGCTGGAGAGGAATTTAAGTGTACAAGAAAATTTTCTGATTCAGTATGTGGATGTACCTATTAGAGAAGTTGCAATACTTGACCTACTTTTGGGAAATAAGGCAGGGCAGGTGACTGAGGTGTCAGTGGGGGAGCACTTTGAGGCCAGTGATCATAATTCTATTAGTTTTCAAAGTGATGGAAAAGGGTAGACCAGACATAAAAGTTGAAGTTCTCAATTGGAGGAAGGCTAATTTTGACGGTATTAGGCAAGAACTTTCAAAAGCTGATTGGGGATAGATGTTCGCAGGTAAAGGAATAGCTGGTAAATGGGAAGTTTTCAGAGGTTCAGGGGCTAATGAGAGTCCAGAGACTGTATATTCTTGTTAGGAAAGGCTGGTAGTTATAGGGAATGCTGGATGACTACAGAAATTGAGGATTTGGTTAAGAAAAAGAAGAGAGCATATGTCAGGGAAAGACAGGATAGATCAAATGAATCCTTAAAAGAGATTAAAGACAGTAGGAGAATACTTAAGAGCAAAATCAGGAGGGCAAAACAGGGACATAACTTTGGCAAATAGGGTTAAAGAGAATTCAAAAGGATTTTATGAATACATTAAGTACAAAAGGGTAACTAGGGAGAGTATAGGGCCCCTCACCGGTCAGCAAGGCAGCTTATTTGTGGAGCTGCAGGAGATGGGGGAGATACTAAATGAGCATTTGCATCAGTGTTTATTGTGGAAGAGGAAATGTGATATAGAATTTGGGGAAACAGATGGTGACTTCTTGCAAAATGTCCATATTATAGAGGAGGAAGTGCTGGATGTCTTGAAATGCACAAAAGTGGATAAATCCCAGGACCTGATCAGGTGAACCCTAGAACTCTGTGGGAAGCTAGGGAAGTGATTGCTGGCCCCCTTGCTGAGATATTTGGATCATCGATAGTCACAGGTGAGGTACCGGAAGACTGGAGTTTGGCTAACATGGTACTATTATTTAAGAAAGGTGGTAAGAATAAGCCAGGGAACTATGGACCAGTGAGTCTGACATCAGTGACGGGCAAGTTGTTGGAGGAAATCCTGAGGGACAGGATTTACATGTATTTGGAAAGACAAGGACTGAATCAGGATAGTCAGCTTGGCTTTGTGCATGGGAAATCATGTCTCAGAACTTTATTGAGTTTTTTGAATGAGTAATAATGAGGATTGATGAGGGCAGAGTGGTAGATGGACTTCAGTAAGGTGTTCGACAAGGTTCTCTCTGGGAGACTGGTTAGCAAGGTTAAATCTCATGGCTTATACAGAGAACTAGCCATTTGAATACAGAACTAGCTTGAAGACAGAGGGTGGTGGTGGAGGATTGCTTTTCAGACTGGAAGCCTTTGACCAATGGTGTTCCACAAGGATCAGTGCTGGGTCCACTGCTTTTTGTCATTTATGTAAATGATTTGTATATGAACATATGGAGTTTGCAGTTGACACCAAAACTGGAGATGTAGTAGATAGCAAAGAAGGTTATCTCTGAGTATGATGGGATCTTGATCAGATGAGCCAATGGGCTGAGGAGTAGGTGGCAGATGGAGTTTAATTTACATAAATGCGAGGTGCTGCATTTTGGAAAAACAAATCAGATCAGGAGTTATATGCTTAATGGTAAGGTCCTGGGGAGTGTTGCTGAACAAAGAGACTTTGGAATGCAGGTTCGTTATTCCTTGAAAATAGAGTCACAGATAGGATAGTGAAGAAGGTGTTTGGTATGCTTTTCTATATTGGTCAGACCATTGAATAAAGGAGTTGGGAGGTCAGTTGCAGCTGTACAAGGCATTGGTTAGGCCACTGTTGGAATATTGCATCAATTCTGGTCTCTTTCTTATCAGAAGAATGTTACGAAACTTGAAAGGGTTCAGAAAAGATTTACAAGGATGTTGCCAGGGTTGGAGGATTTTAGCTATAGGGAGAGGCTGAATTGGCTAGGGCTGTTTTCCCTGGAGCATTGGAGGCTGAAGGGTGACCTTATTGAGGTTTATAAAATCATGAGGGGCATGGATTGGATAAATAGACAAGGTCTTTTCCCTGGGGTCTGGGAGTCCAGAACTAGAGGGCATAAGTTTAGGGTGAGAAGGGAAAGATATAAAAGAGACTTAAGGGTCAACTTTTTCATGCAGAGGATGGTACATGTATGTAATGAGTTGCTAGAGGAAGTAGTGGAGGCTGGTACAATTGCATCATTTAAAAGACATTTGGATGGGTATATGAATGGGAAAGGTTGAGAGAGTTTTGGGCCAAGTGCTGGAAAATGAGAATAGATTAGATTAGGATATCTGGTTGGCTTGGACAAGTTGGGCCAAAGGGTTTGATTCAGTGCTGTACATCTCTAGAACTCTAAGACATTATGGTCACCCTTCAATTCCTACACTTCAGTGAAAAAAGTCCCAGGTATCCCACCTCTCCTCATAACTCAAGCCCTCTATCCCCAACATCATCCTCGTCAATCTTTTCTGAAAAAGTGAATGATTAACACCACATCTAAAAACAATCAGGCTGTTTTGATCTGGATGGTGTCCAGATCTTATGTATGTTGGAGCTGCACTCATCCATACAAGGGAGTATTCCTTCACATTCTTTACTTTGTAGATAGTGGACAATCTTTGGGGAGTCAGGAGTTTGGCTACCTGTGGCAAGATATCTAGTCTCTGACTTGATCTTGTAGCTACAGTATTAATGACTAACCAGGAACTGAACTGGATTAATGATAAACCCTTGGATATTGATAGTGATGACAATACCGTTGAATGTTAAGCAGCAATGTTTAAGATTCTCTATTGTTGGAGATTATCATTGCCTTGCACTTGTATGGCAGGAATGTTACTTCCCACTTGTCATTCCAAGATATTGCTCATGTCTTTCTGCATTTAGGCACAGACTGCTTTAGTATCTGAGGCGTTATGAATGGTGCTGAACATTGCACAATCATCAGCAACCATCTCCACTTCTGATCTTATAGTGGATGGGAGATCATTGATGAAGTAACTGATGATGGTTGGGCCTAGGACACTACCCTGAGGAACATCTGCAGAGATGTCCTGGAGCTGAGATGACTGACCTCCAATAACCACAATCATCTTCCTAATTGTCAGGTATATTTCCAATCAATGGAGAGTTATCTCCTTGATTCCCATTGCCTTCTGTTTTGCTTGAATTCTCTGATGCCACAGTCAGCCAAATGCAGCCTTGATGTTAGAGGCTGTCACACTCGCCTCCCCTCTGAAATACAGCTCTTTTGTCCATTTTTGAACCAAAGTCGAAATGATGTCAGGAGCTGAGTGACCCTGGCAGAACCCAAACTGGGTGTCACTGAGTAGGTGCTGCTTGATAGCACTGTTGATGAGACAGTCCATCACTTCACTGATGGATGGGAGTAGACTGATGGGGTGGTAATTGGCTTGGTTGGTTTGGTTCTGTTTTTTATTTACAGGACATACTTGGGCAATTTTCCACATTGTCAATTAAGTGCCAGTTTCGTAAATATACTGGAAGAGCTCAGCTCGGGGAGGCCTTGTTAGGGCCCAGAGTCTTTACAGTATCCAGTGTCTTCAACCTTTTCTTGATATCACGTTGAGTGAATCAAAATGGCTGAAGACTGATATCTGTAATGTTGGGGACCTCAGAAGGCAGCCAAGATGGAGCACTTGGTTGAAGATTACTGTAAATGCTTCAGCAATATCTTTTGCACTGATGTGTTGGGCTCCCCCATTATTAAGGATGGAGATGTTTGTGAAGCCTTCTCCTTCAATGAGTTGTTTAAATGTACTTGGGAAATGTTGATAATCAAGATTCTTGAAATATTACAGTCAATTTGGTATAGACACATTCACTGTGCTATTAGGGAGGATAGTCAGGATTTTGACCCACCTCAGAGAGAGTGACCTGGGAAGCAGTTTTCTGAGATCTACCTGTCATTCTTGATGCAGTCTCAAGCCTACATGCTGGAGCTCACGTCACCTATTAATTTAAAATCCTTCCTTTGACAGAATGGATAAATCATCACACGCCCCCACAAGCAACAACCGGAGAGATTTTACCCGCATAGACTAAATGAGTAGATGCTACCCTGTTAGCTCTGTTTCTGTCCCCACAGCTGCTGCTAAATTTTTTGAGTATTTCCAACATTTGCTGTTTTTATTACAGATCTCCAACACCTGTATAACTTGCTTTTTTGTAAAACTGGTTATGTTTGGTTTCAGGACAATGATAATCATCCACATTTAATAAATGGTTTTCCTTGTTGTTCCCTCAAGCAGATACACTGATCTTTAATATTAATGGGAATAACCTGCTTAGCTGGCAGGATTTTGTCCATCCAAGGTCCCCTTGAAATCATATTTGCTTACCTGCTTAATTCTGCTCTGTATTAATGGAGCATTATAAATATTAGACACAATTATTTTTAGGTTATGAATTCAGTAGTGTCCTCATAGTGTTTTATAATGGATTAGGAAGGTGGTTGCTGTTTTAGGATGTGCTACATTCACTGTAGATTTGCAGCATTAAAAATGACCCAACTGGTCATCACTGTTGATATAAACACATGTTATTTACATCATGCAGATTCTAACCTGCACTGGTAAATGCTATTTTTAAAATCAGAAATTTTCAAGTTGTGAGCTGAAATCTGAACAGAATAGTAATGTTCAATTTTTACTTTCATCAGTAGAAGTGAAGACAGTCTCAAAAAATTATATGTAGGCAGTATAATTGAAGAGAAACCAAACTGTGCAGTAATAGCAGGAGACTATTGTTAACAGACATAACCTGCTGCTTTGTGCATGTAGGAATATTTTTAATAAAAAATGCTGCATGATATAAAATTTATTAAATGATGCCAAACCACCCAGTTGAGGTACAACACTAATATCTATATTTGTAACTCTTTACTTAAAACACAAATTTTAGTATTTTAGAGAGCTAAATTATGCAAGACTAAAGATCACAGATCATGCATTATAAAACCAAATGGGACAACGGAAATACAGTTTTTTGTAGAAAAAGACTTTTATTGTTCTTCCTAGTGTTTTGACTATTTTGAGTGTCAACAATTACACAGAACACACAATTTTGAAAATTTGTATGAGAAAAATCACCAATGATGATAAATTTCGGTACCATACAGTTACATTTTAGACCTAGTTACCTTCCTATTGAAACATAAGTATCTTGAAATTCAAGAAGGCCAGAGGGAGGGATCGTGGTGTGCAGTTAACTATTCCTGATGAAGGGCTCGTTCCTGAACCGTCGACCCTCCAGCTCCTCGGATGCTGCCTGACCTGCTGTGCTTTTCCAGTGCCACACTTTCCGACTCTGATCTCCAGCATTTGCAGTCCTCATTTTCTCCTACGTTGCTCTTACAGCAAAGGCACATTATCATCGAATCCCTACAGTGTGGAAACAGGCCATTTGGGCCAACAAGTCCACACAGACCCTCTGAAGAGTATCCCACCCAGACCCATTCCCCTACCCTATTACTCTGCATTTCCCATGATTAATGCAGCTAACCTACACATCCCTAAACACGCTGGGTAATTTAGCATGGCCAATCCACCTAACCTGCACATCTTTGGATTTTGGGAGGAAAACTGGAGCAGCTGGACGAAACCCATACAGACACAGGGAGAACGTGCAAATCCACACAGACGGTCGCCCGAGGATGGGATTGAACCCTGGTCCCTGGTGCTGTGAGGCAGCATTGCTAACAATTGAGCCACCGTGCAAGAGCAACAGATGCAGATCAAATAATTTAATTGTACAGAAGAATATCTATTTTTAGTTTGCTTTGTAACTTTTGGAAATTAGGGAGCCCATTTTCTCAGGTGTTCAAATGGATTGGTCGAATCTATTTAATGTTAATAATTGCTAAAACAAACACAATATCGTGGATGCTAGAAGTACAGAATAAAAACAGAACATGCAGAAAATAGTGGTTGGCGTGGATGAGTTGGACCAAGGGTCTGTTTCTGTGCTATATAACTCTTTCACTGCGATTACTGCTGAAAGGCTAACAACCTGAAACGTTAGCTCTACTTCTCTCCAAAAATCTTGCCTGTCTTAGCAAGTGTTTCCAGGATTTTCTGCATCTTATAAATAATGTTTCGCTGTACTTTTTCTGTGGAACAAATAGGTTTGTTCTTGAAAAGCTGTTGGATCATACTTTAAGCTGAGATTTTTAAAATTGTTGAAGTTCCTTCCTATTGAATCAGACTGATCATAGAAACTCAATGATGCAGTTCCAAGCACTGTTTTTTGTGCAGGACTGGAGCCAATTTTTGATCTTGCCTCCAGTTCAGTGGATCTCAGATGGGTAAGAATTAAGAAAAATACTTAGTATTGTTATGAAAATGTGGGGTGTACGGTACCTTTAAGAGAGTTAAAAGCTGATAGAGCTACTTGACAGCACCAAGTGTTCTCAACAAGGTAACAATGTAACATTTGATCAAAAGCTAAAGTGTCTGGTTGCCTGGAAACAACAATCAGTTTAAATTATACCCCCAAAAAATACCAAATTTCAATCCAGTTTGAATTGAGTATATTGACAATCTTAAAAGCCAATGAGACAATCCGATGCTTTGGGAGTATAAGACTGGGGAAAATTGAACAGTTGAGAGGAGAACTGCCAAGCCAATGACATCAGCACACTGCCCAAAGACTAGCTCTCTTAAAAGGTACCTTTCTTGATCAGTAACCAGTATGATCAGTATGAAGCAAGATCCCGAAGAAGAAGAAAAGAATACCAAAATACAGAGTAGAATGAAAGCTGCCTGGTTTTGAGATAAGATGTTCTGTTTTGTAAATCATAATGGGGATTTTATTGGACTAGTATTGTGGAAGGGGAAGGTAAAAGATAGGTTAGAGTAAGGACTTGCACAGAGCTGTTAGTTAATTATTCTCTGGTATAATTTAAGAAATAAAATTGTTAATTTTACTTGGCCACTTGAATTTTATAGATTAATGCACACGATAAATCTTTTTTGTGTCACTGGTTTTAAATTAAGCAGGAGGGTTTACCCTGTGCCGTAACAGTATTGGTTAATTGACCTATAAAAGGCCTAACATAGACTTTATTATGACTGTTTTACCGAGGTAAAATATTACCACTATACAATGTCTGAGATGCATTTGACAATAGTTATGACAGCAACAGGATACCATATTTCACAGAAGACAAGACCAACATTTTGCCACAGAGAGAATGGATTCTGTTTTCTGCAATGAGTGAAGATGTGGGTTAACTTCTTGACAGAAGAGGATGGTTGAGATTGACGCTCGCACATCTTTTATTGCTGTATCAAAGGAAGGTTTTGAATCCCATGTGTAGGACCTTTTATTTTTGTTATTGACTAGATGTCTCTTATACTCTAATTTTACCCTTTTTTATTAAGTTTTTATTAAGTTGATGATTGGTCCATGCCTTGGAAATTGTTCTTGCTCATTGGAATGTATCTATTCTGTATATTCTCTATTGTTCCACCTTTAACCTAATTTGACCATTCACTTCAGCTAGCTCTGCTTTCACGCACTCATAAATGCCTTTATTCAATATTTTAAAAAAGTAGCTTCTGACCTACTCCTGTCTTCCTCACACCGGACATAAAATTCAATTATATTATAGTCTCTGCCATAATATAATGTTAAGGGCACTTCCACTTAGAAATCACTAATTAATCCTACTGCATTGCACAATACCATGTTCATTTGGCTCCAGACTGTGGTGGTCTAAGGAATTATTCTGAAAACATTCCATGAACTTATCTAAGCTACCTTTGCTCACCTGATTTTTCCTGTCACTATGTAGATTAAAATTTCCCATGATTATTGCCATACCTTTCTTTCAAGTTTCCATTTGTCTTTTTTCCCTTTTCTTCACTTTACTATGTTGTTACGGTTACAGGGACCTGTACATTACTCCAACAAGTGATTTCAACCTTTATCATTTCCCATTTCGACCAGAATTGTTTTCATAGCTAGGCTTACTGAACTTTGGCCATCCTTCTCTCTTGTGCTAATGCCATCATTAATTAACAAACCTATGTCCCACCTTTTTCTACTTTCTTGTCACTTTTAATTGCCAAGTAGCCTTCAAGATTCATGTGCCAAACTATATCATCCTGCACCTGCCAGATCATAATTGTTTATTTCATTTTGTACTTTAACTTTTACTGTATGCTTTTTCAGTTACAGAATCTTTAGTTTTATCTATTTACTCTATTTTTAATTTCTCATCTTATCCAGTTCAGATGTGTCATCTATTAATTCACAGGACTGGACTGTTGTTCATTATAACATGGTGACTCAGTGGTTAGCACTGCTGCTTCACAGCATCGGGGACCTGGCTTCAATTCCAACCTCAGGCGACTTTGTGTGGAGTTTGTGTATTCTTTCTGTGTCTGCATGGGTTTCCTCCGGGTGCTCTGTTTCCTCCCACAGTCCAAAGATGTGCAGGTTAGGTGGATTGGCCATATTAAGTTGCCCATAGTGTTTAGGGATGTATAGGTTAGGTGCATTAGTCAGGGGAAATGTAGAGTAATAGAGTAGGGAAATGGGTCTGGGTGGGATACTCTTCAGAGGGTCAATATGGACAATAGACAATAGGTGCAGGAGTAGGCCATTCTGCCCTTCGAGCCTGCACCACCATTCATTATGACCATGACTGATCATCCTCAATCAGTATCCTGTTCTTGCCTTATTTCCATAACTCTTGATTCCACTATCCTTAAGAGCTCTATCCAATTCTTTCTTAAACGAATCCAGAGACTGGGTCTCTATTGCCTTCTGGGGCAGAGCATTCCACACAGCCACCACTCTCTGGGTGAAGAAGTTTCTCCTCATCTCTGTCCTAAATGGCCTACCCCTTATTTTTAAGCTGTGTCCTCTGGTTCGGGACTCACCCCCCCCCCCCCATCAGCAGAAACATATTTCCTGCCTTCAGAGTGTCCAATCCTTTAATAATCTTATGTCTCAATCAGATTCCCTCTCAGTCTTCTAAACTCAAGGGTATACAAGCCCAGTCACTCCAATCTTTCAACATAAGATAGTCCTGCCAATCCAGCAATTGACCTCGTTGGACTTGTTGGCCTGAATGGCCTGTTTTCACATTGTAGGGATTCTATGAAATTCATTTCTATGAAAATCATACAGCCTAGCCTGGACAGAATGATGTAATAACTATCCACAAACCCATGTGTTTGTATGAAAATCTCAAACCATATGTTTTGTTGTGGCTCAAGTTGGGATAGCTATCTGTGTGCATATTGATCAGGCTCTTGCAGTATTTTCTCCCCTCTTCCCAACAATATGCCACACCCTTGGTTGGGTGGTGAGATTATGTTAATGTGTGGATCTATTGTGAGAGCTGCTGGTGAGGATCGACCATTGCCTAGATAAGCAGCATTTAGGATTAACATAACTATCCAGAAATCTTGGCAAGTTGCTTTGCATTTAGTGATCAGTATGAACAGTATGTTCTGCAAGACCGTTCAACTGAGTGTAGTGAGGAGTGGGGATAACGGGTTGAACACTGCATTTCCTGCACACCTTCGAAGGGTTCAATACTACACCTCAGATTATTGTTGAACAAAACTTATTGAGATACACTAAACATACTGACACCAAGTATTCACTTAATGTTCCTGCTTTTTGGAAGCTGGCGAATGCAAAATGCAATAAAAGCCGAAGTCTTTTGATTCTGTCAGTCCTCATCAATAATAATGTGTAATGTCAATGGCAGCCCTGGCCGCTGTGGTACTTCAGGGTATTTTTACGGGTAGCTAATTTTGAAACTCTGCAAATGCCACTTAGCTTCATCTCATTGCCGTCTTACATTAAGCACTCTCTGTCTCCTTCCACATATGTTATTCTGTCTTTTCCACACAATCGGTTTATCCACACATTTATAACTGGATGCTTTCCCTCCTTGCAGGTACAGATGACAAGGCCAAAACATGAGAGAGAATGAATATGAACTTGGAAGTTTGGTGCAGACAAGATTTTCTTGTAATTGCTAACTTCTTTTAACAATAATTTAGTTTAACAGTTCGACTCTGCTTAAGGACATTAAAACTCTAAGTTTTAAAAAAAAGTTTAGTTTAATACAAACAGCCTGACAGTGACAGCTCTCTGTCAATCATTTGAGGGTGTTATGATCCCAATTGATAATCCTGGACTAGTCAGATTTTAGAGGGGAACCTGGCTTGATAGACCATTCATTTTATTTTTGTAATTTGGCTACCATGGTGGTTAGTCCTTGAAAATATTCACAAGAGGCTGCCAAAAACATTTAAGAGAAGAATCTAAGTTTATTACGCAAGGTGAAAAAGGGAGAACGAAGAAAACTAAGACAATTTGGAAAGATCTTATCATAAAAAGTGAGAAAAAGAATTCAGCCCTTTTTTTCCCAGAAATGTCTGATACAGACATTGAATTCCAGTGAACTATCACATGCCTATTTTCACTCTTAATTGTTTACTCATCTGACAAGGTCACATATTTTCTTTTGGTGGTTTCTGGATGTTATTTTCTGTTACTGTCTCTTTGCAAGACATAACAGACACAAACTAACTCCCTGCCTTTTCCAATTCAACTCCAAAATAGCTCAGGTTTTTTTTTCCAGCCCTGACTTTTTGGACTGCTAACACAGCTCAAGACTTATTTCTAACTCTGGCCCAGAGACTGCCAAAACTAAGCAATCATTTTGCTGTTAGGGATCTTTTCATTTTGAATGGGTGCTGCTTGTGGTCCCTCTGCCTCTGTTCCCCTCTGGTTGCAAAATATCAACTTAGAAAGTGCTTCAACAATTACATCACCAGGTTGTTTAAGTAATCACCTAATTTCTTGGCAAAAACTGTTTTAACTGCCTACTGGGGAGAAATAAATTCTGACCCCTAAAACAAAACACATCACCTTCACAGAAATGAAAATCAAAAGCACATTAACATCTGCTTTATAGCCTAAATTTCCAAAAAAAATTCAATGAAGCGTACAGGAAATCATGTCAGGAGCAGCACGAAGCATCATAAAAAGTGAGATGTCAATCTGGTGAAGCTACGACACAGAATTACATGCAGGCCAACAAGGAGAAGCATTGTGCAATACAGGGTTATGTGACACCACAACCAATGGATCGAAGGTCTGTAGTCCTGCTGCACCCAGTCATGATTGGTGGTGAACAATTAAACATCGAACAAGGAGTAGATACCCCACAAATATTCCTATTGTCAATGATTGGGGAGACAAGCACATCAGTCCAAAACACAAGGCTGATGTATTTGTGTCCATCTTTTGCCCGAAGTGCCTGATGAATGGTCTCGGCCTCCTTTGACACAGGTCCACAGCAACACAGGTGCCTATGTTCAGCCAATTCAACTCGTGACGTGTAATATCAAGAAACAGTTGAAAATACTAAATATTCCAAAGGCTATGAGCCCTGATAACATTTCAGTAATAGTAATAAAGATTTGAGTTCCAGACCTACTTGTGCCCTAGCCAAGCTGTTTCTGAACAGCTACAAAACGTTGGCAGTGTGGAAAATTGCCCAAGCATAACCTATGCGCAAAAAGCAGAGCAAATCCAAACCAAACAATAAATACCCCATCAGTCTACACTCCATCAACAGCAGCATAATGAGTAGGGCTAACAACAGTGCTACCAAGTGGCTTTTTGCAAAAGAATAATGTAAAGAGTATGGTCAATGTGAGTGGAGATTTTGTTGGAATGAGAAAAAGGCTGAGAGTGAAACTGGGAATTTGTTCCAAGTGAGAATTTACTGTTCTGGGGAAAAGGACATTTTAATTAGGGTGTCCTGCAAGAAGTAAATTCTCCAGAGAGGAGGGGTGGGGGAAGGTGTCAGTGGGAGAAGATTGAAGACATGTTTCCAGAGGTTGACCTGCAGTGAGACCAGCAATACAGTGACATCACAAACTACATTGTGATGTGAGTGCGGGGAAAGAAACTGATTGATTGGTGAGGAGGACTGGTGAATATTTCTAGTCTTTCAACCAAAAGTAAGGTCTTCAATTTGTGTTTAGGTCTCTAGTGTTTTCCTTCTTTTTTTTATTTAAGAAATCTGGTTAAAGTTTAAGATTGATGTTTTTTTATAAAAAGTATAATTATGGTAAAATGTAAAGAACAAAGAATCTAGAATAATTATTCACAAATTAAATCAAACACAAATAGAAATCAAGTCAATCAAATAGAGATGGCAGGATGGGTGATGTGTTGCTGCATGTGGAAACTGCTGGACACCAATGTAATCCAGAGCGAGTGTATCTACAGTAAGTGGCTGTAACTTGAGAAACTTCAGATTAAAGTTGAGGAGATTGAGTTGAGTTACAGACGTTGAGCCACTTCAGCGAAGGGAAAATTAACAGGACACTTTGCCTCAGGGGGCAGTCACATTCCTCAGGCTGGGAATTCATCATTGCTCTGTGATCAGGGACAGGAGTCGACTGTGGGGACCCATTTGAGAAGCTTTAGCTCCAACAACTATCCAACACTTATGAGGTTGTTGCAAGCTATGTGGACAAGTTCAGGAACTGCAAGGATATTGAGTGAACTGATCAGAGCACTCTGGTAACAAGGAGCCATTCAAGTTGGTTGGAGTGGGGTGGGATGGTATAGTAAAGCAGTAATGGTAGGAAATAGGATAAAAAGGAACATAGGCAGAATGATCTACTTTTGTTCCTATCAAGTCTGCCCTGTCATGCAACATGATCATGGCTAAACAAAACTTCAATGTCTTTTAGTAACCCCATCACCCTGCACCATCACTGGTAATCAGAAATCTACCAAACTCTAGAGAATAAAGATCCAGTTAGCCCAATCTCTCTGCATAGGTCAATCTTTCTATCTGGAGCATAAATCTGGTGAACGTTGGTCGCAATTCGTTTATGGCAATATTTTCTTTACTGCAATAAGGAGGTCAAAACTGCACACAGTACTCCAGGTGTGATTTAACCAAGCTCTTATGCAATTGAGAAAAAGAATTCGCCACTGCTATACTCAAATGCTCATGTCAAAAAGGCTACCATTTAATTAGCTTTCCTGTTAGGTTGCTGCACCTGCAAGCTAGCCTTCAGTGACTGATCAGCAAAGATACCGAGGCCCCTTTGAACATCTACCCTTTCCAACCTCTTCCCATTTAAGAAATAGTTGACACATCTATTTCTGCTACCAACGTCAATAAACTCACATTTTTCCACATTATATTCCTGCTGCCATGTTCTTGGCATTCACAAAGTCTGTCCAAATCTTTCTGAAGCTATTTTACATCTTCCTCACAACACGTATTCCCAGTTATCTTTGTATCATCTGTAAAATTGGAAATATCACATCTGGTCCTCATTTCTAAATGATTAATATATACTGTGAACAGCTGGGACCTAAGTACTGACTGTTGCGGTACTCCACTAGTCACAGACTGCCATTTATTTATACATTCCGTTTCCAATTCCTGTTCTTAGCTCTCAAACCAGCACCAGAAGCTTTCTACTCCCAAGTCATGAGCTTCTGTTCTTTCTTTCTTTGTGTCTCACCCACAGCCTCTCTGTCCACTTCACTCTGCAAGAAGGAACTGAGTTGCTATTCCCCCCACCAACGCCACCTAGTGTCAGATGCCCCATTTTGGGCCTTTTGGTTCAGTCAAGTACTGTTTTTCCACTTAGTCTGAAAAAGAGTCCAGACTCATTCCTCATTCCTGACACTGTAAAGTATCCCTTGGTACAAGGAGAAAAAATGGACAACTGAGCAGGATCAATGAAATCTTGTAAGATGCAAGTAATAGCAAAAAGCAGGATTAAAGACAGAATTTCACTATTGCAAAACAGCCGATGAATTAGATTCTAAAGAACAGGTTGTAATACTTGAAGTATCTACCAGGCTAGGGATGAGGGTAGGAGGGCACACACTAGGCCACATTTGGAAAAACAGAGCCTGGGACTGAGAAAGGCAACGGGAGAAGACTTAAAGCATTGCCAATAAGTTTAAGCATATCCATTGTTTTTGTAATGACGTAAGATGCTTTGTTCTTTTTAAGAACAAAATGTTTGATTTTCCTTCTGCTCCAAGGCACAGTATTTCTTCTCCAGCTAAGGTGCACTCAAATTATTAATGCAATCTTTTCATCTTTATCTCTGATTCAAAGTCATTAATCCCCCATTAAAAATTTATCACACCACAGAAAGTGTTAGGTACTCAGATTTCCTGATCAGGTCAAATTTGTTGGGAAAGTTGGCCTACGACCCTTGACCAGGGAATAAACCAATGTGATGTTTTGCATTAAAAAAAACTGAAGAAGTGTGGATGCTGGAAGTCAGAAAAAAACAAAGCAGAAATGGCTGGAAAAAACTCACGGGTCTGGCAGCATCCATGGAGAGCAAGCAGAGTTAACATTTTGGGTCTTTGACTCTTCGTCAGAACTGATTATAGCCAGGAAAATGTTGGTATGAATGCTAAAAGATGGGCTGGTGGGAGGAGGAATGAGTGAAAGATAGGTGAAGATGGAGCCTGGAGAGGGAATAAACGGTCGGTCAGATGAAGGAATGGACAAAGGTCAGCCTGGGAGAATCAATAGCTGCTAACAGGGACCATTACTGGCTGACAATGCACTTTCTGTAGTAACCACCCGTTTGATGATATGGTCTGGTGTGTGGGGGTTGAGGTAAGGACATAGGAGAAAGAGCTCAAGCCCTGAAATGGTTAAACTCGATATTGAGTCCTGATGAAGGCTGCAAAGTTCCCAAGTGAAAAGCGAGGTGCTGTCTTTCCAATTTGCATCGAGCTTCACTGGAGCACTGCAGCAAGCCCAAGATGACAGAGATGTTGGCCAGGGAATAAGGTGGTGTTCAGGGTCATTTTGCAAACCGAATGTAGATGTTCTGCAAAGCAGTCACCTAGTCTACGCTTCGTTTCTCAAATGTGGAAGAGACAATATTATGAGCAGGAAATACAGTAAACTGTATTGTGTGAAGTGCGAGTAAATGGCTGCTTCACCTGGATGGTATGTCTGGATTGGATAGTGAGGAGAGAGGAAGTACAGAGGCAGATGTCGCACCTGCTGTGATTGCATAGGAAGGTGCTATGAGGGTGTGGGGATGTGTTTGGAGTGAAGGAGAAGTGGACCAAGGTGACCTGGATGGAACAGCCCCTATGCACTTGTTGGTGTAGACTTGTTGGACCAAAGGGCCTGGTTTCCACACTAGAGATTCTAATCTATAAGAAAGGTTGACAAAGGAAGGGAAAGTATACATCTGATAGGCCTCTTGCTGAAGGTGGTGGAAATAGCAGCTAATGATCCTCTGGATGTGGATATTGGTAGGATTATAGGTGAGGACAGGGGAGACCCTATTGCTGTTTTGGGAGGGAAGAGAGGGGTTGAGGGCCAATGTGCGGGAGATGGGTCAAGGATCATTGGACCTGAAATGTTAACTCTGCTTTCATCACAGATGCTACCAGATCTGCTGAGTTTATCCAGCAATTTCTGGTTTGGTTTCTGATATTTTGCATAACTTCTAAAATTCAATTTTCCTGTGAATGATATAGTTTGCTTTAATGGATTAAAGTGTGCCATACAGCACCATAATTGACATTAGATAATTTTATCATCAATATACAATTTCTTCTTTTACTTTTGATTTATTTATGAACATTTAAAGATGAAAAACACCAGATTTTTTTAAAAAAGTACATCTGAATTTCTCTTTTTTTCGCTATTCTGACCTTGTCTTTCTCTGTGCAGAGCATAAAGACTACTGAACTCAGCTGCCAATATGCTTCATTATGTAGATTGTAGATTCCCCTTTGCAAAGGTTTGGTGTCCAATGACCAAAGTAATATTTTAAGCAAGTGGGACTGCTTAACAATAGCTTGGATGAGAATCATTGTATGGGCATCACATATTTGGCACCTCATTGACTTTGGTAAAGGTTCTGGTTCCTAATTCATAGCAGATAAGACTTTTTGTGCTCACTTGTTTGATTTAACCTTGACTGATACTTGTTCCTTGCATGATAATTCCCAGCCTTCGGTTTCTGCTGAGTAATTCATCATTGAAAAGAAAACCACAGGAAATGGAAATAAGCAGATGCACAGAATTGATAGCACAGAAACAGACCATTCAGTCCAATAACGACATGAATAAAGGAGAAAAAGGGAAAGAACTGACACAAAAAATATATCAGAAGTTAAAGAAAACCAAATAGAAACAGGAAAATAGTGATAAAGAATGAAGCACAGTCATTGAAAAATGGAAATATTAGACAATGGCAAGAAAAAATAGATAAAATGCAATGGGAATAGACAAAAAGAGCTAGATTACAGATACTTACTTATGACTGCTGAGGCTGAATCTTTGATTTATTACCACTTAGTGTGACAATTGTTTGTACACTCAAGAAAGCAGTTCTACTTTAATGTATACAGCAATGTACTCACAAGAAAAACAACACTGGTAAATGTCATGCAGAAATAACTTAGTCTGGCCCTGTTTTCATGATGGCAAAAGTGAGGACTGCAGATGCTGGAAACCAGAGTTTAGATCAGAGTGGTGCTGGAAAAGCACAGCAGGTCAGGCAGCATCCGTGGAGCAGGGAAATGGACGTTTCAGGCAAAAGCCCTTCATCAGGAATATTCAGGTAATTATAGACCAGTGAGTCTTACTTCTGTTGTAGGAAAGGTTTTGGAAAGGATTATAAGAGATAGGATTTATAATCATCTGGCAAGCAACAATTTGATTTCAGATAGTCAACATGGTTTTGTCAAGGGCAGGTCGTGTCTCACAAACCCCATTGAGTTTTTTGAGAAGGTGACCAAGCATATATAGGAGGGTAGGGCAGTTGACATGGTGTACATGGACTTCAGTAAAGCCTTTGATAAGGTTCCACAAGTAGGCTGTTGGAGAAAATGCAGAGACAAGGGATCGAGGGTGATTTAGCAGTTTGGATTAGAAACTGGCTTTCTGAAAGGAGGCAGCGAGCGGTGGTTGATGGAAAATATTCAGCCTGGAGTCCAGTTACTAGTCATGTGCCACGAGGATCTGTTTTGGGACCACCGCCGTTTGTCATTTTTATAAATGACTTAGACGCGGACATAGGTGGATGGGCAAGTAAATTTGCAGATGATACTAAAGTCGGTGGAGTAGTGGACAGTGTGGAAGAATGTTACAGGTTGCAGGGGGACTTGGATAAACTGCAGAATTGGGCTGAGAGGTGGCAAATGGAGTTCAATGCAGCTAAATGTGAAGTGATGGACTTTGGGAAAAATTACAGGAAGGCAGAGTACTGGGTCAATGGAAAGATTCTTGGTAGTGTGGATATTCAGAGGGATCTTGGAGTCCATGTACATAGATCCCTGAAAGTTGCCATCCAGGTTGATAGTGCTGTTAAGAAGGCATACGGTGTGTTAGGTTTCATAAGTAGAGGTGAAAATGTGTTGCTAGAAAAGCGCAGCAGGTCAGGCAGCATCCAAGGAGCAGGAGAATCGATGTTTCGGGCATGAGCCCTTCTTCAGGGCTCCTGAAGAAGGGCTCATGCCCGAAACGTTGATTCTCCTGCTCCTTGGATGCTGCCTGACCTGCTGCACTTTTCCAGCAACACATTTTCAGCTCTGATCTCCAGCATCTGCAGTCCTCACTTTTTCCCTTTATAAGTAGAGGGCTTGGATTCTGGAGCCGCAATGTCATGCTGCAACTATACAAAACACTAGTGCGGCCGCACTTGGAATAGTGTGTACAGTTCTGGTCACCCCATTACATGAAGGATGTGGAAGCATTGGAAAAGGTGCAGAGGAGATTTACCAGGATGTTGCCTGATCTGGAGGGAAGCTCTTATGAGGAAAGGCTGAGAGACTTGGGTCTATTCTGATTGGAAAGAAGAAGGCTAAGAGGGGATTTGATAGAGACATACATGATGATCAGTGGATTAGATAGGGTAGACAGTGAAAGTCTTTTTCCTAGGATGATGATGTCAGCGTGTTCGTGGGGGCATAACCTCAAATTTGGATTAGATAGGGTAGACAGTGAAAGTCTTTTTCCTAGGATGATGACATCAGCGTGTTCGTGGGGGCATAACCTCAAATTGAGGGGTGATAGATTTAAGACAGATGTTAGGGGCAGATTCTTTACTCAGAATGGAATGCCCTACCTGCCAATGTAGTCAACTCAGCCATATTAGTGAGATTTAAACAATCCATGAGATAGTGTAGGGGGAATGAGCTTAGAATAGTTTACAGGTTGGCCCAACATTGAGGACCGAAGGGCTTGTTCTGCACTGTATTGTTCCACGATCTATGATCTAAGGTAAATATATTTGTTTATAAGAAAGAAATAGAGAAATTCAATGCATTGAGTCTAGCTGTGAAATATGCTAACTAATATCTGTTGGGTTAATGTTTTTTTGTTTCAATCCTTCAATTTTCCTAGTTCCCAATGCACATTGTATAACAATTATGATGGTTCCCAATGTATTAATTTTTCTTCTCATGTCAAATGAATGCTGCTTATGATTGCCACTTGAGATGGTATTAAGAATGACTACATATTTGTAGGACTGAAGTTGTGAGTGAGTCAGACAGAGCAGGGGTGGCAGGTTTCCTCCGCTGACGAACATCAGTGAATCATTTGTTTTTCTAAGACAAGCCAATTGTTTTGCTGGCTATTATCTTGGAGATTGTCCCCACATTATCAGCTATTATTGGGTTCTATCTCAGATCTGTGTTGTTAGTCTAGTATCATAACCACTACTGAGGGGCCTATTTTGCCTTTTTCACGTATACATGATCACCTTGATGCAAAACAAAACCATGTAATTTTTCAAGCTTTATTTCATGAACTGTATTAAATAAGAACAGAAAATATTAGAAGCACTCAGTATTGGTGAAGACAGAAACAGAATTAACACCCCAGATTTCCACTCATCGATCAGGTGTAAAAGAGACTGGAGAATTTCTAACACTGTGAATCCAACCTTAATAAATGGTGCCCAGGCACTGGATTTTCAGCCTGGGAGAAGACTGGGTTAGAAGATGGGCAGGTCATCCCAGGAGACCTGAGGGGGTCTGCTGGATGCAGTCAATGACTGGACAAAATGCCTGCCACAGAAATCTGCATTGTGTCTGATGTTTAAAAGAATACAACGTAAAATTCCTCCGGTCCCCATGCCCTAACTATGCCTGTAAGGTGGGACAAAACTTCCCATCAGATACCCTGGACTAAAACTCTCTGACCTTGGGCCATGAGTTTATGGAATTCACATTTGAACCAAGAGTCACTGAGGTCTCTGGCTGATATAGATGAGGCAATATGCAAACCTAGGGGCAGCTGTCTGGCACAGGGGTTCAGCTTGTAAAGCTGAAGGAAGACCCCCACAAATGCCTCAGCCAAAAGACAATGTTAAAAATCACATGACACCAGGTTATAGTCCAGCAGGTTTATTTTGAAGTACTAGCTTTCGGAGCGCTGCTTCTTCATCAGGCAGTTGTGGAGTTTATTCTCCACAACTATCTGATGAAGGAGTGACGCTTCAAAAGCTAGCGCTTCCAAATAAACCTGTTGGACTATAACCTGGTGTCATGTGATTTTTAACTTTGTACACCAGTCCAATACCAGCTTCTCCAAACCAAAAAACATTGAACATCATTGTGCAGAGCGAACAACTGAGACATTCTGGAGCCTACAAAATTATGAAACCATTTGACTTTTAATCATTTGCTCAGACACAGATACTGAACATTTCACACCAATGTATGACACGCAAACCTGTTAGCATAAAGGCCTTCCCATTCAATGCAAACAGCAACACCTTAACCTACACTCATCTAAGAGAAATAATGGACATTCAAGACTATCAGAAATCCACTCATTTTAATTGGAGAAGTATTCACACCTCATCTAATACTTGGGAAGCTCATTCAGCCCCGAGAGGAGGAACAACAGCTCAGTGATCAAATCCAGACTTGGTGGGAGATAAGAGCTGAAAATGTGTTGCTGGAAAAGTGCAGCAGGTCAGGCAGCATCCAAGGAGCAGGAGAATTGATGTTTCGGGCATGAGCCCTTCTTCAGGAAGGGCTCCTTGGATGCTGCATGACCTGCTGCGCTTTTTCATCAACACATTTTCAGCTCTGATCTCCAGCATCTGCAGTCCTCCTTTCTCCTTGGCGGGAGATAAGGTCAGTATAACTGGGGAACCCTGATCTCTGGTGTGGGAAAAAGAAGAAGAGCAAGCAACCTTTTCATCCACGACCCAACACATACTGAGGAGAAGTGACTGGAGAGCTGAGAGACTGACTGGGTGCAGCATCAGCGATATCCACCACAGTCCAAACCAACAGAAGCCACTTCGGGGGTGAGTATAAGGTCATTGAGACCCTCTGTCCCAGCTCAGTAAGATAGGGAAGGAAGGATGGGCCTCAGGGCTGACAGTGCAGGGCACTTCCCAGGAAAGGGAAACAGGAAAGGACTCCAGGATTTGCATTTATTCTCTCTCACTCTCCCTCTCTTTACCCCTGTCACATTAATAGCTCTCTGTAACTCAAAACCCACTGCACCAAGTCAGGTTGCAAGGGTTAACTGGAGTGTCAAACAAGTCTCATTTCACTTGATGCATAACATCTTATTTTTCTAAATGTTCATTTTCTTGTCAGGCATTATATATATTCTCAATCTTGTTTGATTTAATAAACAGAGTTTTCTTTGCTTCTGGAGCATCTGCCTTCTGTGTTTTTCACCACACCACATTTCACTACATAAACCCAGTGTCAGAACCAGGAAGCTGTTGTACAATAAACCAACCAGCACTTCCTACAAACCACCTCTCATTTCTCTCATGGGCCTTTATACCCTGCATGCCAAAATATGCTCCTGCACACAATTCCAAGACTCCCCATGCCCTCCATGCCAACCCAAGTCCCTAAATTAACCCCATAGTAATTTATTGGCTCTATGCCAACTTACCACTAACTATTTCCCCCATCCGCTTCTCTTTCCCTTATATCTAACATGTCAACTCATCCAGTATCAAGATAAATTAATCTCAGGATCTGGGTAGAAATAGATAAAATAAATTCCTATAATGTAAATTCTAAGTGTCTATTATAAATTTCATTCCATTGAAAAGTGAACTTTCTTTCTTAAAAACCAGTTTATTATCTTTTTATGCCATCAACTAAAGCCTTATGACACGAAACATCTCATTCAAGTACACAATTCCTTACAACAAAGGCATTGGAATACAATACATTGTTCCACATCAAACAGTCTATCACAATTTAGAGCTGTCGTTCAAACTGTGAAATAGCAAGCATTCTATGGTGATAATGGATGATTGAAATTAGTCATGCAACATTATCCACTAATGGAAATCTTCAGGTTTAAGTCAAAACATTGACTCAAGTAAAGAAAAAACATTATCTAACAATTGAGACATTTGCTTTCAAAGAGTTAAAGGACTGGTCTTTTAAATGTCTTAGAGCTTGACAAGTTACTTTGACAGATCCTCTTAACAGGTCCCCCTGACACATCATCTTGACAGATCCCATTGTTTTGAACCAGGCCAAACCCCCACAAAGCATATAAAGAAGATAGTCTAGATCCGAACTCTTTTTTTAATTTGAAGACAAGTGTAAGATGTTACGTTCCAGATGCAATTTGATTGGTCAAACTACTTGCTGTTAAGTAAAACACACTTTATTTTCATGCTACAGCTAAAATACAGACAAAAAAGAAATAAAAGAATTGGCTTAACTGTAGCTCTAATGAAATGCTTAACTAAATACTACTATTCCTACTTAACTATTCTAATACACTAACATCACATAAACATACCATTGGCAAAGGCAAATTTAGTAAAATAGTTTGTCTCACATGCATTCTAACAGCAGGAAGAGATCCCCAGCATTTATCTGTAACAGAAAGAGGAGTAAGAGCTCCTACATCCGGTTCCAAGACCCCAGCAATTGCAGAAAGCTACAACACAAATTCCTGGTTCTATGAGAGCTTGACCGCACCCATTCAAGGCTGCTTCTATTGTTCCAACCTTTTAAAGAAAACCCCAAGGCCTCACAAGCTTTTTACTTTAATGGCTTTGAGCAGACTGCTCATGACATCTGTCTCAAACTTGCATAAAAAAGCAAGATAAAAGACACCTCTTAAAGCCATAGTATTGTCACACCATTCACAAGATCCTCATTAACCCTTTGACAGTTTGCTTTGACATTGCCTTTTGAGAGTTTTGATACTTAGATTTGATGTGTGTTTTCATAATTCCAATTAACTTGACAATAGTAGGTTTATGCCCTTTTTCATACACACCTATGCCTACTTCTAACAAGTCTAAAAGGCCCCTGACCTTCTTCTGAGGCTGCTCCAATTCTAGGAGAACTTTATTTCACCTCCACCAAATCTGTCTCAAGACGAGATCCAAAGTTTGATCATATGATCCCAGCAAATATTATTGCTAGACAACTCAGATCCTTGGCTGAAACCTGGCTTCATAGATCATATTTTATGATTTTTTTTTGGTTTTAACAATGTGATATTTCACTAAGACACAAACACATATGCTGCATGTGTGAATTTAACGGTAATACCGAAGGTGAAGTCATATGGGCTTTGTGATGAGCTGGTAAGATGGATACAGAATTGACTTGGTCATAGACAAATTAATGTAGTGGTGGAAGCATGTTTTTCTGACTGAAGATCTGTGACTGGCACTGTTCTGCAGGGATCAGCATTGGGACCCCTGTTGTTTGTAATTTATGTAAATGATTTGGAGAAGATTGAAGGTGCAAAAAGTGACATTGCTGGAAAAACTCAGCAAGTCTGGCAGCATCAGTGGAGAAAAAACAGCGTTAACCTTTTGGGTCTAGTTACCCATCTTCAGAACAATGTTTTGGTTTTTGTACAACAAATTGGATGGTTTCATTGACAAAATTGGTTTGGAATTTTTGTCTTCTGAGGGACTTCAGGTTATTAATGGGGCCAGGGAACTCTGTGACAGTCAATGACTGTGGTAAGAAAAAATGTGGGACAGCTGTTGAATGGTGAATTGAAACATTTAATGAGTTGATGAGGCACCTTCCATTCCTCTTCCTGTTCCTCCTCTTCCTTCCCCATTTCAGCTGATCACTGAACAAAGGCTGTGCCCTCAAGATGGCAGAAGTTGTATAGGATATAGTAGACCGCCATAAATTGTTACACATATTCTGGGGAGGCAGGGCTTCTTTAGAGCAGTGCAGCCAGCAAAAACATTGCTTTTGCCCTGGTAATCTGCACAGTGACCTTTAAGTGGTGTTATGGGACAGTAAATAGGTAAAAGTGAGACTACCATGTCTGATGCTAGGATAGAGGTGCAAGATGCACTGATTATGAAGGCATATAATTTGGACACTTGTGCAGATCAGTCCTTCCAGCTTTTCAGCTGTGTGAGATTAAGAGAGGGCATAACTGGAAACTGTAAATGGCAGAGCTGTTTAAATTTGCAATATACAATGATTGTCCTCAAAGTCTGCTTGTTCTACATTTCTCTGTTGCATTGCTTCCAGTATTAATGCAGACAACTTCACCAAAATGGTATCCAGTCTGGATAACACCAGCAACACACATAGCCTTTGTACCCAAAATGCCAAAATACAGATACTACATCCCCAGAGTCAAAGGTAGATGTCCAGAACAATTCTTCTAGCACAGATACATTCTACACTGCAAAAGCATATTATAAAGGTACCAAATTTCTAGACATTTAAGGAAATCCTAGATGTTTGTCTAATTTAAGATTAAGGTCCTGGTTTGTGCAGATAGCATAAGATACTAGTACAAAATGATAAAATGCAGACAGTATAACTGAGGAACAGAAAATCCAACTGAGCTGCAAACGACAGAGACAAATAGAGGTCAGACATGCATACTGAAAAGCTGAAAAACTGAAAGAGAACTGCAAAAGATTGAATTGCATATGTATAAAATATGAATCCTTCGAAGTAAAGTTGTAAAAATAGTGATGTGACTAGTGATGTTGTAAACTGCAACAATTATTTCTAAAATGCCTTTTCTCCACAGCACAAAACGATAAACTCTCTCATCTTCTCAGTCACTGTAACACCAGTGATTTACTGTGGTGGCTGCTGGCCACGGCTGAATGGAGGCTGCAAAACTCAGTCTATCCAGATGATTACTGTTTGTCATACTAGCCCTGAATGTTTGAATTGAAGCAGAAACTTCAGGATTAAGACAATTTACACAGAACAATCCTATCACTCACTTTTATCATTTCATCTCCACAAGATAAATGAGTTTAACAGTGAATGTTTCCCACTTGCTGAGAGGGATTATTGGCTTTTGGGAAGAAATCAGCTGCTGCAGTTTGTGCATCACATTGTTTGCTGTTGGCTGTAAAGATATGAAAATTATAGTTCATACAATGGAATCACAGGACGGTTACAGCACAGAAGATTTGATCTGTTGAGTCCACTCCCTGAAAGAATAACTCAGTTAGTCTCATATCTCCGTCCTTTTCCTGTCTCATATCTCCATCCTTTTCCTGTAGCCCTAGTGCTTTTTTTATTTTTTTCAAGTGCCTTTTTAATTCCCTCTGAGAAACAAAACCTGAATTTGCCTCCACCACATTTCTCAAGCAGTATATTCCAGCTTGTAACCACTCACTGGGTAAAAAGAAATTTTCTTATATCATGAGATTCTTTGATTTTGATCCATTTGCTAATCATTTTCAAACAGTGTCCTCTGGTTCTTGACTCCTCTACCAAAGAGAACAATTTTATTTTACCAACTCTCACCAGAGTCCTAATGAAACCTTCTGTCAAATATTGTGTGCAATTCTGGTCTCCTTTCTATCGGAAGGATGTTGTGAAAATTGAAAGGGTTCAGAAAAGATTTACAAGAATGTTGCCAGGTTTGGAGGGTTGAGCTATAGGGAGAGGCTGAATAGGCTGGGGCTGTTTTCCCTGGAGCACTGGAGGCTGAGGGGTGACTTTAAAATCAAGAGGTGCGTGGATTGGGTAAATAGACAAGGTTTTTTTCTCTGGGGTGGAGGAGTCCTGAACTAGAGGACATAGATTAAGGGTGAGAGAGGAAAGATTTAAAAGGGACCAAAGAAGCAACCTTTTCACACAGAGGGTGGTGCATGTATGGAATGAGCTGCCAGAAGAAGTGGTGGAGGCTAGTACAATTACAACAACATATAAAAGACAAATGGATGGTTATATGAATAGGAAGGGTTTAGAGGGATATGGGCCAAGTGCTAGCAATTTAGGTTGGCATGGATGAGTTGGACCGAAGAATCTGTTCCCCTGCTGTACATCCCTATGTCTCTATGATTCCTCTTAACATTGTTGTGACCCCAACTTCTCCAACTAACCTCTTAATGGAAATCTCTCAACCTTCAAAATCTTCTCATAAATCTTTTCTCACATCATCTCTTGATCTTCAGATCCTTCCTAAAATGCTGTGCCCAGAATTGGACACAATACATGGATTTTAGTAAGGCATTTGATAAGGTTCCCCATGGTAGGCTTATACGGAAAGTCAGGAGGCATGGGATAGAGGGAAATTTGGCCAATTGGATAGAAAACTGGCTAACCGGTCAAAGTCAGAGAGT
>NC_057716.1:4746847-4775180 GCF_004010195.1 Chiloscyllium plagiosum | reverse complement strand
ACATGGATGGGTGCTTAAGCTAGGACAAATGTTTGGCACAACATCGTGGGCCGAAGGGCCTGTTCTGTGCTGTATTGTTCTATGTTCTATGTTCTATACCTCAGTTGAAGCAGAATGAATGATTTGTAATGTTTTGTCATAACTTCCGTAATATTACATTCTACACCTCTATTTAGAAAATCCAGAATTTTGCATGCCTCTTAAACCACTTTCTAAACCTACCTTGCCAGCTTTAAGTTATTGTGCACATCCACTTTGAGGTCTCTCCATGTTCTTCCCATCAACATGTATCCTCCTCACTTCTACCAAGGTTTGCACTGTCAGCAAATTTTGATACATTATAATGTGCATTTCAAATTGCAGAGACCTCAGTACTGATCCTTGCAGGACTCCTTTAGTTGCAGTCCATCAACTTAAAAGTAACCTATTTATGCCTACTCTTCTCCCTGTCTGTTAACCAATCATCTATTGATGCTAATTTGTTACCTCCCACTTCACCAGACCTTATCGTTATTGTTAAAGTTTTGTCTGGCACCTTATTCAATGCAGATGTAAATTCAATATGATATATAAATAGATCTGGTTGTTCCATACCTAACTAAAATTCTCTTTCGGAAAATTATGTTAACCTTGTTGATCATGCTATGATTTTCTAAATCTATCGTAGTAAGAGATTCCAGTACTTACCTGACTAAGTCGCCTGTAGCTCATTACTTTCTCTTTCACTCTTTTGATGAATAGTGTTGTTACTTTTGCTGCCTTCCAATTTGCTAGAACCATTCCAGAATCTAGGAAATTTTGAAAAATTACATCTCTTGTTTATCTTGCTCTATCTTTTAGAAGCTTGGGATGTAGGTTGTCAACATCTGGGGATTTTAGTTCCTTTGGTTTCTTCAGTATTTTTTTCTCTTTGCTGATAATAATTACTTCACTGTTTTAACATCAAAGTTGCCCTCTATATTTGCTATGTAATGTATTCTTTTATTGTGAAAACAGACTGAAAATATTTGTTCAATTGCTCTGCCATTTTTTCATTCCATGTAACAATTTCCTCTGTCTGTGCTTCTAAGGGGTCAATGCTTACTTTGGCTACTCTCTTTTCTTAAGAGAGACAGAGAGAGAGAGACAGAGAGAGAGAATTTACTCTGTCTCTATGTCACTCTCTGTCTGTCTCTCTCTCTCGCTCTGTCTCTCTCGCGCGCTCTCTCTCTGTCTCTCTCTCTCTCTCTCTCTCTCTCTCTCACATCCGTCCAATAGGAAGGAGACCAGAATTGCACACAATATTCCAACATTGGCCTAACCATTGTCCAGTCCAGCTGCAACATGACCTTCAAACTCCTACACTCTGACCAATAAAGGAAAGCATACCAAATGCCTTCTTCACTATCCTATCTACTTGCAACTTTCTTTTCAAGGAACTATGAACCTGCACTCCAAGGTCTCTTTGTTCAGCAACACTCCCCAGGACCTTTCCATTAAGTGGACAACTTCTGCTCTGATTTGTTTTTCCAAAATGCAGCACCTCGCATTTATTTAAATTAAACTCCATCTGCCACTCATAGAGTCATAGAGATGTACAGCACGGAAACAGATCCTTCAGTCCAACCTGTCCATGCCGACTCGATATCCCAACCCAATCTAGTCCCACCTGCCAGCACCTGATCCATATCTCTCCAAACCCTTTCTATTCATATACCCATCCAAATGCTTCTTAAATGTTGCAATTGTACCAGCCTCCACTTCCTCTGGCAGCTCATTCCATACACGTACCACCCACTGTACGAAAAAGTTGTCTCTTGGTCTCTTTTATATCTTTCCCCTCTCACCCTAAATCTATGCCCTCTAGTTCTGGACTCCCCGACCCCAGAGAAAAGACTTTGCCTATTTACCCTATCCATGTCCCTCATAATTTTGTAAACCTCTATAAGGTAACCGCTCACCCTCCGACGCTCCAGGGAAAACAGCCCCAGCCTGTTAAGCCTCTCCCTATAGTTCAAAACCTCCAACCCTGGCAACATCCTAGTAAATCTTTTCTGAGCCCTTTCAAGTTTCACAACATCTTTACGATAGGAAGGAGATCAGAATTGCACGCAATTTTCGAAGTAGCCTAACCAATGTTCTGTACAGACGCAAATGACCTCCCAACTCCTGTACTCAATATTTTGACCAGTAAAGGAAAGCTTACTAAACGCCTTCTTCACTATCCTATCAACCTCCGACTCTACTTTCAAGGAGCTATGAACCTGCACTCCAAGATCTCTTTGTTCAGCAACACTCCCTAGGACCTTACCATTAAGTATTTAAGTCCTGCTAAGATGTGCTTTCCCAAAATGCAGCACCTCGCATTTATCTGAATTAAACTCTATCTGCCACTTCTCAGCCCATTAACTCATCTGGTCCAGATCCTGTTGTAATCTGAGGTAACCCTCTTCACTGTCCACTACACCTCCAATTTTGGTGTCATCTGCAAACTTACTAACTGTACCTCTTATGCTCGCATCCAAATCATTTATATAAATGATGAAAAGCAGTGGTTCTAGCACCAATCCTTGTGGCATTCCACTGGTCACAGGCCTCCAGTCTGAAAAACAAACCTCCACGACCACCCTCTGTCTTCTACCTTTGAACCAGTTCTGTATCCAAATGGCTAGTTCTCCCTGTATTCCATGAGATCTAACCTTGCTAATCAGTCTCCCTTGCTGACCTTGTCAAATGCCGTACTGAAGTCCACATAGATCACATCTACCACTCTGCCCTCATCAATCCTCTTTGTTATTTCTTCAAAAAACTCAATCGAGTTTGTGAGACATGTCCTTGCAGAGCAGCTAACATTATGTTTTTCATGAGTCAGACAGAATTTGTCGTTAGATGAATATCACAGCTTTACCATCATGAGAAGGAGAAACCACTTTGGATGATCATTGTGGTTTAATGTACCCTGCGGTAGGAAACAGTGTCATTGTCATGAGTTGAACAGAATCACTTTAAAGCTTTTTTGAGACAAAACAGGGAAAATGAGGCAGCACTTGAACTTTGATTTTGGAAAATTGTTTCCACTTCATTGTGGTCATGATGATTTGGCTCTGGTGAATGACTAAGCTTAATTCCACATTATGAATTGAAATGCTGGAAATTTTTCTGATGCTGTGAGGGTTCTGGCATTTTTTTCCATCAAGTTAATAAACTAATGGGCTTAATTTTGATTTAAATACAAATTGTCTGAAACATTAATTATCCTTCACATGGCCCCCTTCTGAGTTTTTGAATGATGGAATCTTTCCCATTTCTCTAATTAGATTCAATCAGGTCAACAGCCTATTTATAGATTCATAAGTGCCCAAGAGTGAACTATGAAAGGTTTTTATTTGCATATGTCTGTCTGAAAAGGTATTACCAGAATAAGAATTAAAGTGGGAAAGGAATTGCAGTATTGGTCTTTAGCGAATACTTGAAAGACTTAGCTTGCTTCAGAAACTTGCTTCATAGTTTTCTTAGCATATTTATGTTTCAAACAAAACCAGAAATAAAATTCATTTCTCCATTCCATTGTAGATATTTGTGGTATGGAACTAATGTTGTGTAAATTAACATTAAATAGCAGCACAACTGTCCAACAATATAAAGAATTGGTGATTAGGATAATAATTCTAGTCATAGATAATAAAATGATTTGCAAACCACCATAGGATGTTTTGGCCTTTAGGCATTAATCATTGATTGGGACAGAAAGATCAAAAATGTAGTGTATTCAAGCAGGCATCAAGCAAATGAAATCCCACCATTTTGGGCTAGATTCCAATTCCAGTTGCAAACAGTGACAGAAACAGGTTGTTTTCAACTATTTCTGCATAAAACCCTCCGTTTCATACTTTTCTATTAAATCGTGTAAATGAGCAACATGAACAAAAAGCAAAACAAATAATTTGTTTTGATTAAACAAAATAATCTAAGGTATATTTCAGCAAAAAAAGATAACTTGGGTTGAAAACTAAATTTGGAAAAAGAAAATTGAGGAGTTTGCAAAACATTTGGGGTAGTCTTATAGCCTATTAAAGTTGCGAAAGCCCCAGTAGAACAGTAAGAATAGGAAAACATTTATGTAATGCCAAAGAATTTTATAAAAAATGTTCAACTTTATAAGAAACATCCTTCAGGCAGGAATACGAGCCACACATGGCTGACATACTCTGGCTTAACCCTGCTGTAAATTCCAGGGTCAGCCTCATTATAATTTTCTTGCCTCCAGTCTTTAACAACTTCCCTGACAAGGAGCTCCTCATATTCGAGATGTGAGCTCGTGCACTACTGAGGGATTTGGACTCCTGTAATAGTTCAAAGCCGCAGGCATCATGTTATTTCTAATTGACAGCAAAGTAATATTAAAAGGGTGATGGGGAATAACATATGATGAGGACTGATGAAGAGCAAAGAGTTGCCAAGTTTTCTAATGGACAGTAAGAATTTGGCTAAAAGTGTTTGGCACAATAGGGAATCCTCTTTATAATTGACAGAGACAGGGAGAGCTGCTAGGGAAAATGGGAGCGGGGTGGCTGTAAGCTCCAAGAAGATAAAAATCATGCTGGAACAAACGTAACGACTTTACTGGATAAAGAAAGCTCCTCACATCTCTCACCAATTCACTGCATTATATATGTCTGCAACTTGCATTTTCTATCACTCATACAAAAAAAAAGACTATCCTTACATGCACACAATGCTTGTTAATGTTGATGTTCAGAGACACTAAGAGTCATAGAGTCATAGAGATGTACAGCATGGAAACAGACCTTTCAGTCCAACTCATCCATGCCGACCAGATATCCCAATCCAATCTAGTCCCACCTGCCAGCACCTAGTCCATGTCCCTCCAAACCCTTCCTATTCATATACACATAAGGTTATTAACCTGTTACTAGTTGCTTTTCACGAAGTTCGGTGCTCGGATTACAGCTGTTCACATCGATATAAAGATTTGGATGTGCAACCCAGTTGTAATATTTCTAAGTTTGGTGAGGCCACAAAACTAGGTGGGAATATAAGTTGTGCGGGAGATACAATGAGACTCCATAGACTTGGATAAGCTAAGCCAATGAGCAAAAGCATTCCAGATTACAATATAGATTGTGACGTTATCCACTTAGGTGGAAAAGAAACATTCCAGAAAGCCAGAATATTTTTAAATTGTGAGAATTAGGGGAGTGTTGGTGTTTAAAGGGAATTTTGATGTCACTGTTCACAAGCACTAAAAGCTGTATGCAGGTGCAATAATCAACAGAGAAGACAAATAGAGTGTTGATCTTTATCATGAAGGGATTTGAGTATGGAAGTAATGATTTTTTGCTCCAATTGTGCATTGACCTGGTGGGGCTACATCTGGAGCATTGTGTACAGTCTTGATCTCCTTACCATGGAAGGATATACATGCCACAGGGAATACAATAGAGCTTCAGCAGATTAATCCCTGTGATGGCAGGGTTGTCTGCATCCTGTGGAGTTTAGAAGAAGCATACAAAATTCTGAGAGTGTGAGATAACATGTTCCCCCGGCTGGTGTGTCTAGAACCAGGTCATTACCTCAAAGCTAAGTGGTAAGCCCTTTAAAGGTTGAAATGAGGAACAATTTATTCCCTCAGCAGATGGTCAATCATTGCAATTCTTTATTCCAGTGGGGTCTGGAAGCTTAAACCTGGATCATGTTCAAGGCAAAAAAATCATTAGATTTTTGGAGACTAACGACATCAAGGGTTGTAGAGAAAATATTGAAGGAGCATTGAGACAGATGATCGGCCATGATCTAGCTTGAGTGGTGGAGTAGGCTCAAGGGGCAATGGCCTACTCCTGTACCACTGTAACACATTACTCCATCTCATGATAACCACATCTAGCGGTCACTTTTTGACTTCTTTTTGAAGGCAAATACAGCCCAGGACAACTTGCAGAAAGCAACAGACAATTAGTCTAAACACCTGCATACATTTACATAATATGCAGCTCTGTGAATCCTGGGGAATTCATAGAAAACACTGAATTGAAGGTTGTGCAGGAACAGGAGTTAGCCTCTGTTTGGAAAAAAATTGTCTTGATTTCTTGCTTATCCTTATTTTGACCTTCATTCCCTGCCTTCTAAGTACACGATGAAATCCTGTGTTGTGTTAACCCTTCTGCTGTTAAGTTAGCTGTAAAGTACAGTAGGATATCAGTGCAACTTAATGTTCCCTTTTCTATTTCTAGATCTGCTTGAAAATCTTAAGCCCTGGCCTATTTGTTCCTGCCAACAGTTCATGCCACAGGCTGTCACTCACATTCACTTTGAGTCATCAGTCCCAGAAGATTTATAACGAGAAGTAAGTGTAATAAATTGGAAATATTTTATGAGTGAGCGCAGGAGGAGAAAGAAGAGGGTTAGTCTATTTTGTACTTCAGCTGAAGCTGTGTATTCAAAAGATGGCTTATGTGCATTGCAATATTGGTGTACTGCAGATGGCAGGGTAAAGAAGTCCACCACCTGCATGTCAAATATCAAAAATGATGAATTTTGAATATTGCTGTGTTCCTGAGGAAATGTGTGACAATGCCAAAGACAACTACAACATTTCTCTCCTGTCGGAGGCCCAATCAGTTGTTGAAGTTTCTTCCATGGATACCTAGACCATTTTCTCAGAAGTCTACAGCCTGCAAACTGAAATAGAGGTCTGGGAGAACAGTAGAGGGTAACTTCCTGATACATTCCACTCCTCCAGCAGATTCCCTATGGTCAGACTAAGAACTGTCTTCACAAGGAACTTGCTCACAAAGGTAGGTAGATGGATTACCAATTTTTAACCATGTGAAGCACCTATCACCCACTCTGCCATCTATGCATGCCATTAGCTCAATCTTTGCAACGTGCCAGAGGACCATCAGAGCTAGAGACTCCATACCCAATAATGGGGTTATGTGCATGAAAGGCACAAACTATATTTGTGAATAATCCTGCAGAGGCATGTATAGAGTCATAGAGATGCATAGCGCAGAAACAGACCCTTTGATCCAACCCGTCCACACCAGATATCCCAACCCAATCTAGTCCCACCTGCCAAAGGCACAAACTATATTTGTGAATAATCCTGCAGAGGAATGTATAGAGTCATAGAGATGCATAGCGCAGAAACAGACCCTTTGATCCAACTCGTCCATACCAGATATCCTAACCCAATCTAGTCCCACCTGCCAGCATCCGGCCCATATCCCTTCAAACCCTTCCTATTCATATACCCACCCAGATGCCTTTTAAATGTTGCAATCATACTCGCCTCCACCACTTCCTCTGGTAGCTCATTCCACACGTGTACCATGCTCTGTGTGAAAAAGTTGTCCCTTAGGTCTCTTTTATACCTTTCCCCCCTCACCCTAAACCTATGCCCTCTAGTTCTGGACTCTCCCAACCCAGGGAAGAGACTTTGTCTATTTATATTATCCATGATTTTATAAACCTCTATAAGTTCACCCCTCAGCTTCCGATGCTCCAGAAAAAACAGCCCTAGCCTATCCAACCTCTCCCTATAGCTCAAATCCTCCAACCCTGGCAACATCCTTGTAAATCTTTTCTGAAACTTTTCTGAAGTTTATTCCTAACTCTAGTCCTTTCAGCCTAAGGCCTCATTGATTCAGCATTTCTCTGTATGTATCTAAGGTAGAATCCTGACACTGGGCAATTCGGACTGACAGCTCCTGCCAATCATGCTTCTTGGACAATTGGAAATATATGCATCTCTGTCATTTTTACTGGAAACAAATGGTGGGGTGTGACTTTTGTGCAATACTTGCCTGGAGGGAAAAAGGAGTCAAAAACCAATAATACTGAAAATGCAGTACTGATCCTCCATTTTGAAGTTATAAGATGAATTAAACCAGTATTATAATTTGCCAGTTTTATTGGTTTTTACTCCTGGCAGAGGGCTTCTAACATTTTCCATGCCTACTGGAGAGGAGCCATCATGCTTGGGAACACCAAGGTTAAGGCCTTGATTTTTTTTGGCACCACCTGGAATTATAAGCAATCAGATCAAGTCTTACAAATTGTCAGTACAGACCTGGATTTCACAGGCCCAGAGATTCTTAGGGAGGCGGAAGCGAGGAATGTTGGATTTTGTGATAAATAGAATACAGTTCCTGGAGTATTTGTGTCCCGCAGAATGAATGCAAGTGTAGGAACATGAATTTAGAAAGTGGTTTGGAGAAGGAGGAACACCAAGGTGCAGCCTGGCAAACTGTATCTCTACCATTCCTCTGGCTCAGTTCAACTAGTAGGCACAAATCAGGGACTTTCCTGACCACATATCCAGAAATTGAGGGTTAAACTACGTTACAGTGTATATCTTCGAATTATAAAAGACATAAGCTTTCTAAGCAGCATTAATAGTGCAGAACTCAAATATCAGTCTTGCAGCTCAACCTCTAAGTAAAACCAGAAGATATAGGAGCAGAAGTAGGCCATACAGTCCATTGAGACCACTCCAACATACAATGAGATCATTGTTGATCTGATAAACCTCAGCTCAACTTTCCCGCCTTTTCACCATTGCGCTTAATTCCCTTACTGATTAAAAATCCATCCATCTCAGCATTACATATACCTAAGATCCAGCCTCATCAGCCCTCTGTGGTAAAGAATTCCACAGATGAACTATCCTCTGAGAGATGAAATTCCTCAAGGCTCACTTTTAAGAATTGAGCACGTAATTTTAGCTGGCACTTTAGTCCTGCGTCCTGAGAGGTCCTTTTATTTGAGTGAGATCCTGATACCCTTTCAGGTGGAAGCTAAAATATTGTAGGACATGATTTGAAGAAGAGCAGTGCAGTTTTATTTTATACCCTGGCTAATATTTGTCCTTTAAACAATACTTAAGTCAGAAACATACTCTCAAGTGGGAGCTGGTGGGGCATTGATCTCTTCAGACAGGCATTCCTGTAATTTAAATTAGGTCAAAGTCTTCTCTTGCTGCTGATTTGCCTATCAGGGACTGGAGATTAATTTTCTAGCTTTTGTTTCCATAATTAGCATATATATTTATCAGACTTTTTGCATTTTTCAGGAGATTTCATGGCTTCAGTTTGTGGGGGTTATCTGCATTGCACTACAGCTGTATAAGACAGGCTTGAAGAATGTCATTTCCATGTGTTCTACGGATTTGGTCATTTGTAGCTTTGCTGTTTGTGGGCCTTCACTGTGGACAAATTCATTGTCCTACATTATGTCACTAAAACACTTTATTTTGCTGTAAAATACTTTGAGATATCTCAATGATCTAGAATGTGACTTATAATTATGTTATATCTTTCATGCAGTAACATTCTTCTACTAATCGTTTAAAATGCCTATTTAATTTTCTAGCTGTCCTTTCTTATGATGGCTGCTCATTAAAGTGACAAGCAGACCTCATTCATTATAAATCTGCACTCAGAATCTCTGAGAGTCTGAATAATGTGATGATCTGCTATTATATCTGTTAAAGTTATTAATTCACTCTTGTACAATAACAGCTCACCTTGTGCTTTCGACATGATCTCTGATTCAATATGGTTATAATGATACCTCCAACATATTTTATGCTGGGATAGGCTCCATCTTTCATGTAAAACACCTTATGTTGTTGATGATCAATGATATTGGCAGTGATAGCCAATCTTGGTTTAGATATGACTGCTTTTAATAGATATTATTGCCATCTAGGATGAAAAATATTTAATCTTATTTTTTGATTTTTTAGAGATGTATTTTCCAGCAAACAAAGGGGATCAACATGATATTGAGCCAAGTCACAGGACCACAGGCCACCAACTCCACACTGCAGCACTCAACTAGAGTACATGACCTAGCCTTTTGGACCTACTGTGATGTTTAATAAGATCATGGCTGATCTGATTTTAACTTCAACTCTACATTCCTATATACCCTATAATGCTTCATCTCCTTAGTACTCAGTAATCTATCTATTTCTGTCTTTAAAATGTTTAAAGATTCCCTTTTGAGGAAGGGAACTCCAAAGACTCTGGCGGGAAAAAGAATTGTCATCTCTGTTGTAACAGGGCAGCACCTTATCTAATAGCATCCCCTTATTGTTGACCCCCACAATCCCCCTACTAGCCCAGACACCCCTCAGCCCACCACTGCCAACCCCGACAACCCACATTCCTGCCAGTGCTGACAACCACCTTGGTCACCACTGGCCCCAACATAACCACCTCCTGCAGCTGATTCAACACACCCAACCCCCACCCAACCTATCTGAGGCACACCCATTATGCGCCTGCCACCCTATCCACCTGGCACCATGACACCATACCCTACTTACCTGGTACCCTACCTACATGCCACCTTGCCATCCCAATCCCATGGCAGCCTAACTCCTTAACCAACTGTGACCCTAACACCACACTTACCTAGCCTTCACAGCAGCTGTTAAAATGGCTGACTCTACTGCTGGCTATTTTCATCTCAATGCATGGCACACTGACTGCTGCAAAAGGGAGGGTGTATTGATTGCCATGACTATCCTACTTGAGGGGGATAAACATGAAGGAGCCTGGGTCGGAATTCCTAGCTATAAATGCAGAACTCAGTAGTAACAGAGAAAGATGGTGATGGAGTGGTCAAACTGACTGTGATGCCTCTCCTCAGAATATCTTGGCCTTCATCTGTAGACACAATACAAGTCACATAACCACAATGCCTTGGTTGTAGCTCCTCTTGCTTGTTGCAAACCAGTTTGAGGCAAATGTGGTGCGGGAGGAACTTGCAATTGAAATAAGACCAGTTGGTTCCTGTTGTGGGTTTCAATATTAACTTGTTATTTTTGGACTATGCTGATGGGATACCTCCAGATAGTGTTGCTAAAACTTGTTGCACATACTCCTGGACATATTACCCCATTGCCTCTACCACCACCTATATTCAAACTTGCAGTTCCTCCTCATTAGACCCTGCATCATAACACAAAAACAAAACACTGCAGCTCTTTGACACCTTCAGTACTCATGGAGAATGCACCAGTCAATGAGAATTAACAGGCAACTGCCAGGCTTTGTTAAAGATTTAAACCAAGCAGGTTGACACTGATTGGTCAAGGCATTGCCTTGAGAAATGATCCAGAGAGTGGTTGTCATCTATTTTATTAAGTTAATTCTCTGACAGTGCTTGTAATGTTTTGTCAGTCTGCAAAGAATAGGGCCCTGTAAATTTATGTATTTACCTTATAGTACACGTCTGTCGTTTTAGCTTTTTTTTTATTTTCCTAATCAATGCAATGTACATCTATAATGTAGTGTAACTTTTTTCTTTACTTTGTCTTTTTTTTTGTACCGAAGAATTGTACCTAGGTACTTTGTACCCAAGATGGTGTCATGTGTTGGCAACACTGCGCATTTTTCACTGAACTGCTGTTCTTTTGTACCTTGAGTACACATGACAATAAAACCGAATTTTAATTCTAACACCAGGTTCATCTGATGGACCAAAATTGGGTTTCGCAAGCATAGACTAATTGGGTACACTCAGTACCTTGCTTACCACAGACGGATGAAGGAACATGCTGTTAGAATAGAATAGAATAGAAAAGCCTTTATTGTCACATGCACTCAATGAGTATAGCGAAAAGTTTATACATTGCCAATTACAGCACCGACTTAGATACAAAAGTACCTAGGCACTTTTGTTATAAAGTTTTGTTATAAGTTCTTTTGTTATAAGTTTTCTTCCAGAAATAGAATGTCCAGCATTACAGAAAAGGGTTCTATACAACAGACCATGTTGGTACTTAGCTTCCAGTTCACACCAGGCCCTGGCTCCATACTGCACTGGTGACACGCCACATTAGGAGGTCACTGCGTTAGGATGTGAGGTCACCACGGCACGCTGTGTTTAAAATGTTTTTAGGACTTGCAGCCTCTAAATCTAACATCACACTGGCACTGAACGTTACACACCACATTATTGATTTGTGTGATAGGCTGGATATCGGTTTGGCTTAAAGGCACCATCTGTTAGTGACGAACATACTCATTTTGCTACAGCATAGTAGCTGCATGAAACAGCTAGCTTCACTTGTTATTTAATTTTTTGAGATACTTCCTACTAAAATGAGATAGACTTTACAATTCCAAAAGTAACAACTTTTTGGGCCTTTCAAGAGCTTGTAGCATATATTATTTATATGTAGTGCTGGAAATAATCTGATTAGAGTACCATGATTTTGATGCTATATTTCAATACAGTCGGTTCTGCTATAAAGCAGTAGGTCCGTTCTCATGCAATCCCATGTTTTAAGAAAATCACATAATAGCAGCACCATTTAAGTTAATGGGGCCAGAATTGCTTTTTAGCCAATACATGTTTGTGCTATAGAAACACAGTGTCCTCAAGTAGTCAATTGTGTTATAGCAAATTCGCATTAACGATATGTACATTATAGGAGAACGACCTGTACCAAACTTGCATGGGACAGCAAATGTCTTGGGTCCTATTTATGAAGTTGCTGGTAAGACTAATCTCATACAATTTGGAACTGCAGAAATCCTAACATTAATACTGATGAGTGAAGGTAGGTTTGTAACAGGTAGTAGTAAAGAACCCTGTGCCCTGGCCGATTTCTCACTGGGACAATGAGGAAAGGGGCTTATTTGACTGTTCCATTTCAAACATGAATTTAACTGAAGTTTGGAGTCTATTGGACATTAAATAAAATTCCTATGTGCAGCAGCAAATTCAAATATAGCAAACATATTAATTGGTAATCTGCAAGGGATGTGAGGATAGGTGTCATTCCATCAAGTACTTGTTTCTCATGAAATCCAACAAAGGTGTTTTTGAGAGTTAAGCCTGGCATAGTTCCCATGGCAACACCATCTATTTGTGCATACACACTGTTATTAAAACTGAACTCATCTGAACAAGTTGCTGAATTCGTAAGTTCAGTAAAGACTCATTCTAACAATGGTACCAAGTCCAGACCTTCATGATCTACTGTTGCAGTGCAGATATCTGTGACCTCCTTGAGTGGTACATTGGTAAGTAGTCTAGCAATGTCTAATAACAGGTGGACAGTGCATTGCTATAAATATACAAGTTCTATATAATTTTTACAGTTATGAAGCACTCTTTCACTCTAAGTGGAAAGCGTGCTCACAACTGCTTATAACAATTCTCCCAAGTATTTGCTCAATTCATATTGTCAGAACTAGTCATAGGATATGAAGAGACATAACTTCTGTTTGTTTTGGGCAGCCCATACAAATGTGGGCACGATGACCTGTAAGGACAAATCCTATCGTGTTAAATAACCTGGCAGCTTGTTGCTCTTACAAAAGTGCAGCAAATGCATTTTTTTAGCCAGCTTTCAAATAAGGCAGACTGGTTATGCAGGCCAGCAGGTTCAATGGATGTGTTTTTGGATCTGTCATTAAGAACAGGGTATATTTTGTTGATATAGCCACACCTATTAAGGATAACTAATCTAGTCCATTAGTTGGGTCTGCCGTTACTGAACTGACACATGGTTTGCTAAGATGTTGTGGTGAAGGTGAAAACAAGTGTGCCACTTTTTCTGTTTCACCTCCCTACCCTGTCAAAACCTATAATAATCAGCTCATAATTTCCAATTTTGGGCTGTTCAGATATGTCTTGGGAATTGAATTGACAAAATGGATATTGTAGGTCAAGTACTATACTATATTGTTACAGAAAGAACAATATTTAGGTTTGTTGAAGGGCAGGTAGAGTAAGGGTTAGAGATGAGCAAGAAAATGGCCTCCATTCAGCACGATGAACTCAGTAGTGCAAGAATGACAAGCACGGATGTTCAAATCTGTATTTTTGCATATTTAAGGCCATAGTAGAGCGCTGTAGAGATTTAAGTAAAGTAAAAAGCTAATTATTTCACACACAAAAGTCACATTAGAAGTACTGACTCCAAACATAATTCTATCATTTAAATGTCCTTGTTTAAAAATGGACAGTTGTTTATTTTATGTAACAATGATCATTATTAGCTCTTTGGACTACAGGCAGTCTCACATTGCTGAGTACATTGGTTAAGTAGATTTGTATGAAACTCAGAACACAATACAGTACAATATAAAATGACTGTTCATAAGTAAGAGCAAATATTTGCATGTTGGATCTTTAACATTAATATCAATATGGGATCTTCTTTGTAAGTATAAACATTCATAAGTTCGTAAATACAGGATTGACTGTGATGCCAATGTCAAAGGTCTCAGTTTTAGCACCTTAGTTCTCTATATGTTTTGGACACACACAGTTGGGCTTATTCATTCGTACACATCTCATTAAATCTAACTTCATACGTAGTTCTTTCTTACGTGGTATACTTATACTGTTGCGCTCTGACGTTCTTAGACATTTTATATGGCCAGTAATTAGCACTGAAAAACACCCCCTTTTTTTGTAAGCACCTTTCCAAAGCATTAGTTTGCTTTGCTGCTATGTGGAAAGGCTTGTGTTGTATAAAGGGAGACCCTTCAGAGAAGAGAATGGTTGGTAAAAGGTCTGAAGATGCTCTGTTTTCTCCCTTTCTCTCCCTATCAGGAAAGTCACAGCTCCCTGATTTGCAGTCTCTTTAATAGGAGTGGATTAGATCATGGGAAAAGCAATGCTGACTAAGTATGTCTGAATAAAACAAAAGTGGAAACCTCAACTTTGCAAAATGAAGTTTCTTTTTATTCACTCAAGGGATGTTGGCATCGCTGGCTGGGCCAGCATTTATTGCCTATCCCTAATTGCACTTTTCTACAAACATACCTGATATAAGCTGTGGAGACTGTACTTGCCTTTGTTCACTTGTTTAAACATCAAAGGGTACAAATAAATAAAGGGGAGAAAGTGAGGTCTGCAGATGCTGGAGATCAAAGTTGAAACTTTATTGCTGGAACAGCACAGCAGGTCAGGCAGCATCCAGGGAACAGGAGATTCGACAGAAGAAGGGCCTGTGCCCGAAACGTCGAATCTCCTGTTCCCCTGTTCCCTGGATGCTGCCTGACCTGCTGTGCTGTTCCAGCAATAAAGTTTCAACTACAAATAAATAAACCCAGATTACAAAAGCCTCTTTTCCTGATAGGGGAATCATAGAATTCCTATAATGTGGGGACAGACCATTTGACCCATCAAGTCCACACCGACCCTGGCAATGTGAGGCAGCAGTGCTAACCAATGAGACACTGTGCTGCTCCTGACAATAATAACTGCTATAGAATCTCTAAATCTGCTCACATGTGTGGGATAGTCATTATTGGTCACTTTCACACCTACAACCTGCTGCTTTCTGTGGTACAAAACACCTAAGGGTTTGTGCAGTTCAGGACATCCGAAACGGGGAACAATATGGAGTGTAATATGAATCGATACTTAAAGCACTGCTAAGGAAATTCATTGATAAGGAAACAGCAGTGAATGAAAGATTACAGCTGACTTGTACTGAAAGTCTATTTGAACATCGTATGCTGAAGTAAATGTTTTGCTCCAGAGGCTGCAGACTTGAGCTGTAATGAAAATTCTATGAACAAAGTTTAGATTAGCATATGCAAACAGTGAGGCAACTGTTAATTTGCTTTTGCAATGGATCTGATATTTACAGAGGACTAACTGTCTGCCAATTTCTCCAAATGCTTCCCACTGTGAGAATCCGATCCCAGTGGCACTTGCACTTTGTAATGAAAAGAAGTAAAAATAGAAACCTTGGATTAGAAAGTAGTTTTGTGTTGCAAATTGAAATGAGGTGGTTGGTGCACTGCCCCCTGGCTTGTCTGTGTCTCAAGCTATCACACCAAATAAGGGCATGAGCCTTCATTCCATAAAGCCACATGCCAATGTAGCTCCCTGGTTCAGATTTTCTCAGATTTAGTAATCCTGGATGGATGCTGGTCCTGCAGAAAAGATGTGAAGCCTTGTGCATTAACAGCCCACAATTATGGATCCAGAAGGAAAATGTATTGCGGATTGATTCAGGGGGCTATTAGTGCCAGTTTTCAGACATGGGGCCAATTGTGATGCATCACCTTGTGCTGACCACTTGTCTCAATGATCACAGTTTGCAGACCAGCATTGAATATTCTGCTGACTGGTTTCACTGAATAGATTTGCACAAGTTTTCAAATTTTAAGACAATAATCCGACTAAAAGCAACATAAACTAAAACAATTAATACTCCAAATTAGAGAAAAGATAACCCTTAGTAATGCTTTAACATGACCAATGATTCTGAGTCTCATAGAGATACCTTACAACTTGTTCTCCCCAGGATTATAGTCATTATAGGATACAGTATACAGTCCCTCCCAATTTCCAGGGACTTCACATCTCCCTGTTTCATCTGATGGCATGGAGTTAGTTTTCAAATGCAAGCTGATGACACCCAGCTCTGTTTCACCTCTATGTAGGAAGAATGAAGCCATTGTTTTCCATCACTTCCCCAAACTCTGACTCCATCCCCCTTCCTGGTATTAATCTTAGGTTAGGCCACTCTGTTTGCAATATTGAGGTCAAATTGATTATGAGATGAACTTCCTCATGTTCTTGTCATGTTTAAGATTGCCTTTTCCACCTCTGTAACATTGTTCAACCTTACCCCCCCACCCCATTTGCTCCTGGTTAAGCACCATATTGATTTAAAAATTCTCATTCTTCAAATCTCTTCATGATTTCACCTCTCCCTAATCTCCATCAAGCCAAAATACCTCCAAGGCATGTTTTGGCCTGCTATGCATTGCCAATTGTAATTGGACTCCTCCCTCTCTCCCACAGACATTAAAAGATTCACAAGCCCACCAATGACCTCCTCAATGTATCATCACTAAGCCTTCCCTCAATGTGGTTATAGCCACCATGCCAAAGAGTGGCAGCTGGCTTTCGTAGGAGGATTGGCAGGAGACACCATTAATAAGAAGCCAGAAATCCCAACACAGACCCTACTGCTTGGCCATCTGTCTTTGATCTTTCATGGTGACAGTGGCACCTTTTAAACTGTTTCCAAGCTTATCCAGGCTAGAGCTGTGATGCAGTCTAAAGAGTAGTACATCATCAAAGAGCATTCACTAATTAAACTTGATAGTGAGCTTAAAGATCTCCATCTAGACACTGACTAGGATGTTGCTTGATTCTGTGACACTCTAAACAAAAGAAATGAATTCCCATAGAAATGCTTCCATCAGTGCACCCTTCAATGCTCTCATCTTTAAATAGCTTCAGGACTTCATGCACTTGCAATATCCATCTCTGAACTGAGACAGCAGTTCATCAGAGTACCACCCTCTTTTTTTTTTTAATACTCCTTTCATTATCAGGATATATGTCTCTCAATGATTGAACCAGCGTTATAAAATCTGTAAGTGCTGGAGAAGTTTAGCAGCTTTCAAGAGAGAGAAAGAATAACCGAGGTAATGTTTTGAGTTCAACCTAAAAATGTGTCATTCTGGACTTGAGATGTTCATTCTGTTTGTCTCTCCACAGATGCTGCCAGACACACATACAGAGTTTCACCAGCAATTGCACAGCTTTGGTCTCCCAATTCTTACAACTGAGGAAGTCCAGTGAAGGGTCACCAGACTGATTCTAGGGAAAGCAAGACTTACATATGAAGAAAGACTGGATTGACTGGGCTTGTATTTGCTGGAATTTATAAGAATGAGTGTGGGGGGGGGGGGGTCTCATAGAAACATATAAAATCCTGATGGGGCTGGACAGGCTAGATTCAGGAAGAATGTTCCTGATGCTAGGACACCCAGAACCAGGGGTCACAGTCTAAGAATAAGGGGCAAGCCATTCAGGACTGAGATGAGAAAGAGTCTCTTCACTCAGAGAATTGTGAACCTGTGGAATTCTCTCGCACAGGAAGCTGTTGGGGCCAGTTTGTTAGATATATTCAAGAGGGAGCTGTACCTGGCTCTTGCGGCTAAATGAATCAAGGGGTATGGAGAAAAAGCGGGAATGGGATACTGAGACGGCGTGATCAGCTAAGATCATATTGAATGGTGATACCGGATCGAAGGGCCAAATGGCCTATACTTGCACCTATTTTCTATGTTGCTATGTTTCAGAGCTAACGAATGACATATTTACCTTCGAGGGTATATAGAGAAGGTTCACTAGATGTGATTAGAGGATTACAAAAGAAGATAAGAAATAAAAGTAGGAGAGGGCTTTTTGGGGCATCAAGCCTCCCCTTCCACTTAATAATATCATGCCTGATTTGCCTCAGGCTTCAACTCCTCTTTTGAGCCAGCCCACAACTCCCTGATGTTTCAACAAATCTATCTATCTCTTTAGATTGGATCTACAATCTCTGGGTTCGAGAAGAATGAGAGATGATCTTAATCAAACTTATAAAACGAATTGGTATGGAATGACGATTGTTTCCCTGAGCTGGAGGATGTGGAACAAGACGGTACTGTCTCAGGAAGGAGGGCTGATCATTTAAGAATGAATTGAGGGGAAATTTCTTCACTTAATGTTATTAATTTTTGGAATTCTCTACCCTAGTGAGTTGTGACTGTTTTATTGCTTAATATGCTAATAGCTGGGATAGACAAATGAGTGGTTCCTCAGGGATTTGAGGATATGGAGATGAAGGGTTAGGAAAGTTCAATGAAGGTTAAGGATCAGCCATGATCATAGAATCATACAGCACAGAAACAGACATTTTAGTTCACACAGTCCATGCCAGAATTGAATATTGGAGCAGGCTCCCATTTCTATTCCTTATGCTGTTATCCAAACCCCTGGAAATTATCTGAACTAAACAATTTATAATGTTGGTGTCATCTTTGAATCCAAAATGAGCTCCCAACCACATTTCTGAACCATTATTAAGACTACTTGTTTCTATTTTGTAAGACTGTCACTGTTGCAGCTAGTCTGCTGCTGCAACCCTTTTCCATGACTTTATTACCATTAGATGGTATGCAAATTTGGTCTCCTTCTTTAGGAAAGGCCATAAAGGCATTGTAGGGAGCCCAAAGGCTCGATAGCTGGATTGAGCGGATTGTCTTATAAGTATAGTTTGAGACTGGCTTTGTTTCCATTGGAATTTGGAAGAGTGAGGGGTTACTTGATTGCAGTGTATCAGAACTGAATGGCTTTCACAAGGAATGGATGTGGCCTCCTGTTAGTCAGTCCAGGATGAGAAGGCACTATTTTAACATTAGGGCTCTCCCTTATAGGACAGAGGTGAGGAATGTTTTTCTCTCTTAGATGGTTGTTATTTGGAATTCTCTGCTTCAGAAGGCAGTAGAGTTGGAGTTATTGAATATTTTTGAGACAGATTGACATATTCTTAATAAGTGGGGGAATTAAAGGTTATTGGGGTAGATGGGAGTATACAATGTACCTACAATACAGCTGTTTTGAGCAGCAGCATTTCAGATTCTCGCTGGTGACTTCCATTTGGAAGATATTTACTGGCATTGCAATTTCTTCAAAAACATTTGGAAATGCAGGGTTCTTGTTTTTTACAATCAACTCTAACTTCCTTCTGTTGAAATCCCTTTGTGTTACTCACAACTGCAGCAGTGATACCACTTGGCGTGATTCCTACTGCAGTCTCTGGGACTGGCCAATTGCCAGACAGCATGAATATTGCAGCAATGACAAGTCGATATGGTCTATTGACTTAACAATAGAATCAGAGTTGAAGGAGTTAATAATTCTACTACTTGACCTTGAGGACAAAGCCAGACTGGTTATCTTAAATGTCAGACACTTGGCAGCACCGTGTGTCATCTAGCAAGGCACGGTTATAACTGCAATAATATCAAATGAAGCATTAAATATGAAATATTAATAGACTGAACATACTAGTAATTCTAATCTACTTACATTTACAGGTGTTGTCCTTATTAAGTGATAGAGCAGCGTAAAATTATTTTGGTACAATAACATAATCTACAAATTATACAAGAATTTAATTTAGAACTTCTTGCAATCAGAGATGAGTTTTGATTTCAACTCTCTCATAGCATTTTGCTAAATAAGGAAAATGGTTCACCATTCATTTTTGGTTGCAGGAATTTTGCCAGTTAATAAATCAATTAAATGCCTAATGTCATTAATCAAGACAATACTGCATTTTTAGATTTGATGCCACTGTAATGTGACTTAACACAACAGAAATTCCTCATTCTGAAAATAAAACCAAAACCATATTTAAAACACCCTGTCAACACATCCCAGTGTGATTCAGCAGAAGGCAAACATAACCTGTTCAGCAGGCTTGAGTAAGTAGACACCCTTTGAATGTCACAGCAGGGCTGTCATTGAATTCTCCCTAGTATGCAGACAGGAAGCAGCTCAGGGGAAATGCTTAGAGATCGCTGTCGATTAAGCTAGTTTTTTTTGCTAGAAATTATGTTCAGTCAACAGTTAAAGCTTTATCATTGAATCACTTTCTCATGGTTTCAATATTTTTCTTACTATTATTTCAAATTCCTTGTTCTATATCAGCAACAAATAAATTAGATTTGGGTTGCTAACCCACTTCATAATTTTTTCGGTTTCTGTTATACAGCCTGGCCCCAACTTGGATCTCGACTGATTTGCTTGGCACATTGCAATACCAATTCTAGAAATTTGACTACCAACAATTGATTTGTTTTATATTTTCTGCATAATGCAGTCCTTTTGGTTTTTCTAATAATATATTTCAATGCACAATTGTGAATGTCAATTTATGAGATGTACAAGATGTCTGAGATGATATACAATAATTATAGAAATATTAAGAATATCATGACTATTCAACATTTGACGTCTTTATACAATAAATCTCAATATTAGCAATCTTATTACATGAACACTTGCTACAAAGGCATCAGATTCTCCTCTCCATGTTTTATCAGGAATGCTACCTATTCAATATAAAGAGTCATTGCTTCAGTTTACTCAACAAGCAGTCATTTATTCCCATATGTGTATTGGTTTGATTCCTTTAACACTAATATCAACATATAGGAGGTTGGCTCATGTGTTTGGAAGGTGTGGAATGGTGGTGAAGGGAGTCTCTGGAGTTGACTTGGTGTGAACCAAGGAAAAGGAGTTTTTTTTTTAAATACTGTGTTAACTATACAGGGAAACTCAGCATGCATGAAAGACCTCAAAAATCATGCCTTTAACCAGTTTTATTTATGTTTAAACTATTTGGAATGAGGGTAGAGATAACACAGTTTGATCTTTTGATGACTATACTGGGGGAAAGGACTGGATGAAATTAATGGGAATAAAGTAAAGTTTTGGCTTTTTAGTATATTTGACAAATGGAGTTTTCTGAGGAAGTAATCAGTGGATTGGATTAGTTGGAACTGGTGAATATGATCCATTTAAAGGACATATTTCAGGAGGCTTTTAGTAATGACCCACAGAAAAAAATTGGGAATCAAAATTAGAACCCAAGGGTATGGTGGGGGAATACCAGTATAGATTAAAAAACTGGTTAATGGACTGAAAACAGTTGAACAAGTGGGCCATTTTCAAGTTGGCTGGTTGTAATGAGGGGGGCTCAGGGATTAGCTTGGCCCCCAGTTACTCTCAATCTATATCAATCATCTGGATGTGGGAGTTAAATATAATATTGATAAGTTTGCAGGTAACACAAAACTAAGTTGGATTGTGAAATTAAAATGGAAAATGCTAGAGAAACCTAGCAAGTCTGGCAGCATCTGCATTGAGAGAAACATAGAACATTACAGCACAGTAAAGGCCCTTTGGCCCTCGCTGTTGTGCCGACCTGTGGAACTAATCTGAAACCTATCTAACCTACACTATTCCATTTTCATCCATATGTTTATAGAGTTAACGTTTTGAGTCCAATGTCTTTTGTTAAGAACGGTAAGTGTGAGCTGTGAGGAAGATGCAGACACTCTTCAAGGGGATTTGGAGAGGCTAACTAAATGGGTCAAAATTTGGCAGACAGATTAATATGCAGAGAAAGGTAAAGTTTGGAGGAAAACCAATCAGAGTATTTCAGAAAGGCTGGAAAGTGTTGAGCTTCAAAGGAACTTGGATGTTCTTGTTCATGAGTCACTCGATGTTAACACAATCTATTTAAGCATTTAAGTATTCTGGAACAAAAACAAAAATTGCTTAAGAAACTCTGCAGGTCTGGCAGCATCTGTGGAAAGAGAGCAGAGTTAATTTGATCTTAATTTTTAAGGAGGTCAGAAGAGGAAAACCAGGGAATTACAGACCACTTCGCCTAACATCTGTGGTGGAACGTTGTTGGAGAACACATTGAAAGTTTCCTGTTAATCAGGAAAAGCCAGCATGGATTCGTTACAAGTAGGTCATGTCTTTCAAACCTCATTGAAGTTTTTGAAGAAGTGTCTATGGAAGTTGTTTATGCGAACTTCCAGAAGACAGTTAATAAAGTACCACATTAGATGTTGTCAACTAAAGTAGAAGTCGATGGAATCAAAGACAAACTGCTGATGTGACTGGGAAATCAGCTGAGTGGCAGGTGACAGATATAAGGATAATGGGTAGATACTCAAATTGACAGGGGCTAGTGGTGTTCCTTCGGGATCTGTGTTAGGGCCTCAATTATTCACATTATTTATTAACCACCTGGATAATGTCACAGAAACTTGTATCCAAATTTGCTGATGACACAATGTTTGAGGGCATTGTAGACAGTGCAGATGACATTACAAAGGGATATTGATAGATTAAGTGAATGGGCAAAACTGTGGTAGATGCAGTTCAATGGAAGCAAGTGTTAGACAATCCAATTTTTTACCAGAAAAAGATAGATCAGTTACTTTCTAGATGATTGACGTTAAATACAAAGGATGTCCAATGAGGTTTGGGGGGTTCAGGTGCATAGAGTCACAAACAGGTGCATAAAATAATCAGTATTGGAGTACTGGTCTTTATATCTAGAGAACATGGAGTACAAGGATGCAGATGCTATGCTGCAGTTATATAAAACTCTGTACAGAACCCATTTGAAACCCTAGCAGATCTAGGCATCACACCTTAGGAAGGTTATATTGGCCTTGGAGGGAGTACAATATAGGTTTATAAGAATAATACCTGGGGTTCAGGTGTTAAGTTATGAGGAGAGTTATTACACAAATTAGACCTGTTCTCGCTAGAATTTAGAAGGATAAGGGGTAATCTGATCGAAGTCTTCAAGATGTTAACAGGAAAAGACAGGGTAGATAAAGACAAACTATTTCCACTAGAATTAAGGGACATAGTCTGAGAATAAGGGCCAGACCATTCAGGAGAGATGTTAGAAAGTACTTCTACATTGAACATGGTGGGGGAGTGGGGGTAAGCAGTACTTGATAGGTCAAGTTGGAGCCTAGACAGAGAGAGAATAGCACTTAGGCAGACAATGTGGTAGATAATGGCAAGCTTGGGAGAAAGAAAAGCTAACAACAGAGAACATTTGTAAGTGAACATTAGTTGACTGTGATGAAAGCAGACCATGTTATGACAGGGCCTGGGGTGTGGATCTGGTTAAAGGACATGGAAAACTATGTTCAGGTTCTAAAATTGTTAAACTTGATATTGAGAGTCCTGAAGGCTGCAGAGTTCCCAGGCAGAAAATGAGGTGCTATTCTTCCAGCTTATGCTGAGTTTCACTGGAACACTGCAGCAAGCCTGAGACAGAAATGTTGGCTAGGGAACAAGGTGGTGTGTTGAAGTGGCAAGCAACCAGAAGCTCAGAGTCTTTTTTGCAGACAGAATGTAGAGGGTTCTGCAAAGTGGTCACCCAATCTGTGCTTTATATCCCCAATATAGAGGAGGCTACATTGTGAGCAGTGAATGCAGTAGACTAGATTGTATGATGTGCTTCTTCTGGAAGGTGTGTTTGGAGCCTTGGTTAGCGAGGAGGGAGGAAGTGAATAGACACATTTTACTTAGGAAGGTGCTGTGGGGATGTGAGGAGGTGTTGGGAGTGGAAGACAGGTGGAGGATAGAAAGAATGGTCTTTGCAGAAGGTGGACAAGAAAGAGGAGGGGAATATGTGTCTGGTGGTGGCAATCTGCTGGAGGTGATGGAAATGACAGCTAATGATCTTTTGGATGCAGATGTTAGTGGAGTGGTAAGTGAGGTCAAGGGGGGCTCTATCACAGTAGTGGGATGGAAGAGAGGGGGTGAGGACAGAAAAATGGGAAATGAATTTGACCCAGCTGAGGGCCCTGTCAACAACAGCACTGGGGAATCCTGGTTTGGGGAACAAAATGGACTTTTCTGAGGCTCCCTTGCACTAGTTGGGCGGCACGGTGGCACAGTGGTTAGCACTGCTGCATCGCAGCGCCAGAGACCCGGGTTCAATTCCCGCCTCAGGCGACTGACTGTGTGGAGTTTGCACGTTCTCCCCGTGTCTGCGTGGGTTTCCTCCGGGTGCTCCGGTTTCCTCCCACAATCCAAAGATGTGCAGGTCAGGTGAATTGGCCATGCTAAATTGCCCGTAGTGTTAGGTAAGGGGTAAATGTAGGGGCATGGGTGGGTTACACTTCGGCGGGTCGGTGTGGACTTGTTGGGCTGAAGGGCCTGTTTCCACATTGTAATGTAATCTAATCTAATCTAATCTAGTTGGTTTCATCAGAACAGATGTGATGCAGACAGAAGAACTGGGAGAATGGAATGGACTCTTTCCAGGAAACAGGGTGTGAGACATACAGTCCAGGGTGTGAATGTTGGTTGGTTTCTAGTGGATATCAATGGCCAGCCTATTTCCAGATTTAGAAACAAGGATGTCGAGGAAGTACATGGATCAGTTAAAGAAGAAAGCAGGATGGAAATTGAAAATGAAATTGATAAAGTTTTCTAATTCTGAATAAGAGGGAAGCAGCACTGATGATGTCAGCAATCAATGTGAGTTGAAAGAGAAATTGTTCAATGTGAGATTGAGCTGGGCCAGGCAGAGGAGGGAGTTAGTGGATGGGTACAGTTCAGGCCTTGTTTCCCAGAAAGAAGTAGAGAGTCCTGAGACTATCCTGATGGGGAATGAAGATGGAATGGGACACGTAATGGTATGCTGGCCTTTATTTCAAGAGGATTTGAGAATTCGAGGCAAAGTTGTCTTTCTGGAATTATATAGAGATTGCTGAGAGTACAAAGGAACATTGTGTGCAATTTTGAACTCTTTATCTAAGGAAAGATGTACTTACCCAAGATTGAGTGTAACAAAGGTTTAACAATATAATTCCTAGAATGTAGGGCTAAGATTAAATAGACTGGGCTTTCATTCTCATGGGTTACAAAGAATGAGATGTGATCTCATTTAAGGGATCTACAAGGTAGACACAAGAAAGATGTTTCTTTTGTCTTGTGGGTGGGGAGGGAGGTTCTAGAACCAGGGACATCATGTCAGAATATGAGCAGATCCTTTAGGATTGACATGGGAAGAAACCTCTTCACTCCTAATTGCATGACCACCCCCATTTATGAAGACATGGGTAGCAAGTGGATGGGAACTTGTTGACATACTTTTGTAATTCATAATGTTTACAGTATCAAATTGTATTTTATGTAAGTTTAGAGGTGGAAAACTTAATTTTAGCATATTGTTGGGATGTTGTTAAGTAGTATTTAAGTTGAAATTCTTTCACAAGGAAAAAGAAACACTGGGGTAAACTAAGGTTTTAGTTGGGACATGTTTTGTATTTGGGAACCTTGTCGAACACCTTACTGAAGTCCATATAGATCACATCTACCACTCTGCCCTCATAAATCCTCTTTGTTACTTCTTCAAAAAACTCAATCAAGTTTGTGAGACATGATTTCCCATGCACAAAGCCATTTTGACTATCCCTAATCAGTCCTTGCCTTTCCAAATACATGTACATCCAGTCCATCAGGATTCCCTCCAATAACTTGCCCACCACCGATGTCAGGCTCATTGGTCTATAGTCACCTGGCTTGTCCTTACCACCCTTCCTGAACAGTGGTATCACGTTAGCCAATCTCCCGTCTTCCACCACCTCACCTGTGACTATCCATGATACAAATATCTCAGCTAGAGGCCCAACAATCACTTCTCTAGTTTCCCACAGAGTTCTCGGGTACACCTGATCAGGTCCTGGGGATTTATCCACCTTTATGCATTTCAAGACATCCAGCACTTCCTCCTCTCTGATTCTGTGCTCTGAAATTTGCAGAACAGATTCAATGGGGGTCCATGATTTTAACATAGAGTATCAAATAAAAGGAGCAGAGAACCCTTAAACAAAAATGCGAAATTTCATTAAGAAAATGTGAACCAAAGAGATTTCAGAGCACACATGACTCCAAGGTTGTTTTACATACACAGATATTTATTTTGTAGAAGGAGGTGAAGTGTGCAGTTGATGACTGGACGAGGAGAATAAAGTTATTAAAATGCAGGATTTAGAGAGGAATGTAGCACAACTGTCAGTGATGCTATAACATCAGAATATGACGACTCTACAAGAAGGGAATGTCATGCGAGAGTTTGCAGAAGGCACAATAATAATTGAAATAGTGTCAGAAAGAAAGCACGGGTCTCTTTCAGGAATTGTAGGATGCACATATGACAGCCTGGGGATCAATTAAGTGGTCTCTCAAGGAGACATATGATAGCTTATGCAAAGTAGTGATTGACCATTTGAAACGTGAATTTGGAAGAGAGTAGGCAGTAGTTTCCAAAATGTTTACCAGATCCCAGGATCATAAGACAATAAATGTAGAATATTTGAAATATGGTTGAGACTGTCAGCATGTGGAGTTTTCTCCTTCAATAATTTCAGTGCCAGGATGAGAAGAAACCTCAGGGAGGTACATGGTGACTTTGAAAAGTCTGACACCTAATGTATTACAAGCTTATGTTTAGGAGTTAGGGCCTATTTAGTCAGGCAACAGTCAAATGATTCTTCTTTTACGCTGTATTATATTTCAGACTGGGTCACTCAGAGTTGGAGAATTATAAGTAGAACATTCTTGTAGCTTGTGATTCAGGATTTAAGCATCATGCCGTTGAGAGTCTTTTTCCTGAGGTAGATGAACCAAGGGGGAAAATTTCCCGACTTCCATCATCCATGTCTAACATAAAAATCCAGCCAAAGTCTCTTCACTGTTGAATATAGGAATGTATATTGCACCGTAGAAATAAATATGAAATAAGCTGTGGAAAACTAACCCGAGTGTGAGTAAGTCTGCTGCATGCAATTTGAATAAACATCCTTGGCGGACAATTTTCTACAACAATTAACATGTGTGATGGTGAGCAGGGAGAAAGTGAGGACTGCAGATGCTGGAGATCAGAGCTGAAAAATGTGTTGCTGGAAAAGCGCAGCAGGTCAGGCAGCATCCAAGGAGCAGGAGAATCGATGTTTCGGGCATAAGCTTTTCTTCAGGATTCCTGAAGAAGGGCTTATGCCCGCAACTTCGATTCTCCTGCTCCTTGGATGCTGCCTGACCTGCTGTGCTTTTCCAGCAACACATTTTTCAGCTCTGATAGTAAGCAGGGGCCTACTTTATTATTTTTAACTTAGTCAAAGTATGCCCAAAAAATCTTATTGTGGATACCAAGCATTTTTTTGTATTTTAAAAATATTCTTTATTCTTACTTCATTCTCAAAGTAAAAAACAAGTACAACATAGATCCATACTGTCTTTGCAGATAATACAGTGCAATTTTGACATTCCTCATTGTAACTTGAATTCTGGTCACAGAAAAGGGCATTTCCTCATTATGCAAGCAAATAATTTACGTTTCTTAAAGGCAGATAAAAGGGTCTTGAATCTTCACAAATCCTTGTTATACTTTGACAGAAAGACCTCAGACAGTGCTTTTTTCCCTCAATGCCAAACATAAATTTTCTTTTAATTTCAAAAAAACTTTGCTAATAACGTTGGGATTTTGACATTTTTCAGAGTTTCTCTGCAGTTGTGAACACAAAGACATTCTCTACTTGTGCAGGTAACTATTTATGTTCAGTTTAATGCACTAAAAGGGTCTGACAACTGAAACAGACTCTCAATATACTTTGGCAGAAACACCCTAATAGCAACCTTTACCCACTGGCCCTTGGTGCAGCTGCTCCAAACTTTACTGTATCTCTCAGCATTTGTCCTGGACCTTGGAACATACCAGTCTGCAAAACAGAGTCAAGATTAGAGTGGTGCTGCAAAAGCACAGCAGGTCAGGCAGCGTCTGAGGAGCAGAAAAATCGACATTTCAGGCAAAAGCCCTTCATCAGGAATGAGGCTGGGAGCCTTGGGGGTGGAGAGGTAAATGGGAGGGGTTTGGGGCTGGGGAGAATGTAGCTGAGAGTGCAACAGGTGGATGGAGGTGGGGGTGAAGGTGATAGGTCAGAGA
>NC_057716.1:4726025-4746739 GCF_004010195.1 Chiloscyllium plagiosum | reverse complement strand
TGTTTTTACCTGGTTGATTTTAACCCTACTGCGAATCCTCTTGCAAGGATGCCTGCCTTGAAGAAGTTTTCCTCCTCTCCCTACAAGAATCTCAGGGAATCCCTCTCCCACTGCAACTCCCAGGTACTCTATGCTACTTTCTCCCCACCCCCACCCTCCTCTCACTTATCTCTCCACCCTTCAAACTCTCTGCCTGTATTCCTGATGAAGGGCTTTTGCCCGAAACGTCGATTTTCCTGCTCCTCGGATGCTGCCTGAACTGCTGTGCTCTTCCAGCACCACTAATCAAAGATTGGGCATACGTGACAGACCGTGCCCTTCTCACCACCATCCAAGCTATGTCTTAGTGCTTGTTGGAAATGGCTGGCGATGTGGCATTCTGCTGAGGGAACCATGCAATGGGATCCACTACAGAGCATCAAGGATGCTGTGTGCTGACTGTTTCCTGATAGACTTGTGGCAAAAGGAGCTTTTCTTTGCAAATTTTTCCATGTATGACAGGTGATACTAGTTGCAGCATTCCGCAGTGCTGAGGCCAAACCCATCCTTTGCAACAAGGGGAACAGGTAGAACATCAGTATGCAGTGACACTTTGTGTTTGTCTACGGAGGGTCTATGCACAGCTTAATGCAGCTACATGCAAAGGTGGCCATCAGGATGAGAATGGTATTTGGTGCGTCCCTTCCCCCTCTTATCCAGAGCTTTGGATATGGTCTTAAATCCCAACATCATTTTGTTTTATTGCAAAAATATACTTCATTCATAAAAAAAATTGCATGCATACACAGTTCATGAGGCAGTCATGTCCAGTCTTTGTCCAAGAAGAACAAAGAAACACTCGAATTTGGCATTTTCTGCAGTTGCAAAAAAAAAGCCCAAGGCATTTCTTATTTGTATAGGACAATATTTAGAAACATTTGAGGCACTGAGTGTGTCTGATATCTGAAAGGACCCCCATTGTCTTTTAGCAGAAAGGCCACTCTTTACAGCAGTTGGCACTGCTGATGCCAAACATAAAATGATACAGTAGAGGGTGCTCTTGTGGTTGATTAAATTAAGATTTTTCTCTGCACCTAACTGCTGTAAAGATATGGGAGCTCCTCATAATGACAGTGAGATTCAGCTCTCTCGCACAAACATCCCTTGTCTTGATGAGCATTAAATTTCCCCTCACTTCCTGTAATAAATGCTGTGGCAAATAAAATGAGGTGCTCTGGATTTTAGTAAAATTTCAATTACAATCCTACATTAATTTGAATAACATCGAGATAATGAAGAAAATCATATAAATAAATTAATGCAAAATAATTCACATTCCTTAATTATGCACTGCAATGTTTAAGGAAAGGTTTCAAAACGGATGTAAATTATTCTTAATCACATTATACCTGTTAGTGTCTTCACTCTTGTTCCCATAAATAAAAATCTAAAAAAAATTCCAATATGATACTGATGCATGATGCATGATGCTAAACAGAATTTAAATTCCCAAACCGTAAATACCAATTGAAATACACTGGGAACAAATTAATGGATGAAAATTTACACTTCGAAAACTGCCATCATATAGTTTTTGTATGTGACCATTCTACATTTACATTATTGAGAAATTATGTGTACATTTCTATACATCTATAAATATCACCTGTATACCACAGTATGCTGAAAAAGGCTCAATGCAGCAGGGCTTTCTTTATGTGCTTGCACGATCACAGACAGTAAAGGCAATGATAAATTAGTAAAAAGCTTTCTGCAGTTACTGTATATAGATGGTCTTCTTAATGACTTCCTTAAATTTGAGAAACTAATATTAATGGTTTCTTTGGAAGATCGCTTGAATATTTTGTGGTTAAGTGATTTGGCCCACAGTCAGTGAAATTAGGCGTGTCAGAAAATTGGCCAAACTAAATTAAACAACAGGCCAACAGCTGTTGACTATAGACAACAGTGGAAGCTAAGGTTGAAGAGGTTACAAAGGTTTAGGGGAGCCAGTTACAACCAGCCCAGGGTTTAGATTTAGATTTAAATTTTATTGTCACGTGTACTTGGGTTCTGGAATACAGAAACACAGTGAAGAGTGTACAAAGTTGCCATTCTCTGGTGCCATCCTAGTAAACAAAAGACAGGATTAAAAATTGAAGCAGAAATAAAAGAAACAGCAAAACGAAGTGGAAATGCCCCCATCACTCTGCCTCCGCCATGAGTCCTCGCCGCCAGGGTTGAGCATCAGAGAATTATCATTCAGACATTCGGACACCTTGACTTCCAGCCAATGCCTGAGGAAGTGCACATTACATCTCCCTAACACTGGAAACAGTGAAGGGTGTTGGTGTGATCCTAGTTGGATGTGTTGAGCCCTGCTGATGACCCATGGGCAAAGGTCACAGGTTACAGAACATTCTGGAAGGTCTAGGGCGAGGTGGATAAAAACACATACCTGGAAGCTACCCTCTCAATGAAGACTCCTATGGCAGTAGACCTTGCGCCAACCCAAGAAGACCAAGGAGAAGATCGGCCCTGGATGCGAGACACTCCTTTGTGGAAGAAAGCCAGCCAGATAACAGAGAGGAAGAAGATTCCAATGGAGCAGCTCAAACATTTGAATTGTGACGGTAATATCCTTTTGCAGACAGGTAGATCTAGATAGAGGTAGAGAATGTGGACATTTGGGAAATGGTGCTTTTAATAAGGAATATTTTGTTAATAAAATTACATTGAATTGAGAACCAAGTTCTGTGTCCCTTTATCTGCCTTGCCAACAGAGTGTTTGGATAAAGTTGTTTTAATACATAAACTGGTCAAAGTGTCCAAAACACAGACAACAACTTCAATTATACAAGTTTGTTTCTACTTTAACATTCCAACAACTTCCCTAATTTTGCTAGAACATTTCAGTTCAATGTCATTTTTAATCTGAATGAGTTATTGTCATTAGAAGGAGCTTTTGTCATGAGAAGGAGCTTTCAACATTATCGCACCAGGAAACTTGCAACTGCAGCAGAGAAGATTATCAAAAAGGAGGAAAAGGAGTTGCTCAGCCAAATCACTTATGGAAAAATACATTAAATTTCCATCAGCCTTTGAATTATGAACTGGAGATAGTAGAATGAATCCCTCAATTTTAACCTTTAATTATTTCTATTAATTTCAACTAGTTAAAAGGTATATAACATTTGACTTCAGATAATCTGAATGACTCCCTAGAACTGTCTAATCAACAATATGGAGGAGTTAATAAATGCCATATTTTTACTAAAAGGGGCAAATTGACAGGCATACTTGCCAAATTGATCAGCTTACTAACATGATGATTTCAAAAGAGCAGGGATAGGGAACAATAGTTAACACTTTGCTGAAGCCAATATAAATTAATCTAGCTAAGAGATAAATGCCACTAGTGCATGCATACTTTAAAAAAAGGATTAACTCTTGGTCAGATAAATATATTGTATATTTTTAAGATATACATTATTAACATGAATCAACACTTACAAATGGCTACTGAATTATCAATTGGTTTTCAACTAGTCAATTAATTGATTATCTATCCAATTATCACTGGTTGGGTACCTGGGTAGACAAAGAGGAAATATGAATGCTGCATAATGATATTAGCTTTTTGGGTTTGGTGATATACTTCAATTGAAATATTTTAGTTAAACTATACATGCCAAATAGAATAACTAATGAGTGGCCTGTGGAAGGAAATCCCGTATTAAACTAAACATGAAAACAATGGAAAAATTTTGCAAACATTGAAGACAAAAGAAAATCAGGACATTCTGTAAAATGCTCAGTAGAACAGCTAATTGCTACAGAATATTTCACTTGCAGGTTTCCTGTTCAATTAGTTGTGATGGTCACACAAATGAGTGTACTTTAGGAATCTGGGATTGAGAAGCATAAATAGGTCAATTGGTCCTTCAAACCTGGCCTGTCATTCAATAAGATGGTGGCTACCTGATTGTAGTCTCATTTCTATTTTCCTGTCTGCACCCCATTACCATTGACGCCTCCTCCTTTTAAAAATCTATCAACATGGAATAGGTAGAAAAACCCAAACTCCATTATCTTCTAGGGAAAAGTGCAACAACCCTCCAAGCAGAGAAAAAAAAATCTTCTAAACTCTGATTTAAAAAGGGAGACCTTTTATTCTTAAGTTGTGTTCCCTAGTTTTAGTCTCCCTCATTCGGGGAAACATTCTTCAGGTGTGCACCTTATCCAGTCCCCTCAAGATCTTATACGTTTCAATATTATGAACTCTTCTAAACGCCTAAGGGGAGAGACATAACCCATTCAATCTTTATCTTTCTAAGGTAATACTTACATCCAGAGAATGAGTTGAGTTTGTGGGCGGCACGGTGGCACAGTGGTTAGCACTGCTGCCTCACAGCGCCTGAGACCCGGGTTCAATTCCTGCCTCAGGCGACTGACTGTGTGGAGTTTGCACGTTCTCCCCGTGTCTGCGTGGGTTTCCTCCGGGTGCTCCGGTTTCCTCCCACAGTAATGTAATGTAATGTAATGTAATGTAATGTAATGTAATGTAATCTTAATCTTTTCTAACCTGTTTCTAAAGCAATTTGTTTTCAATGTGTCTAAAAATGTGCACAGTGCTCCGTACGTGGGTCTCACCAATGGTCTGTTCGGATACATTAAAACTTTTCAACTTTTATGTTCCATTCTTCGTGCAATATATGAAACATTCTATTTGCTTTCCAAGTCACTTGCTGTAGCTGCACACAAACTTTATGCAATTCATGTATCAGGACACTCATTTCCCAAAAGTGGGCAAGTTCAATTTTGTATGTTATTCTCCATCAACAAAATATTTTTCCATTCACTTAACTTGCTTTTATCCCTTTGTGGACGCTCTACCTCCTTTTTGCAACTTATCTTCTTCTATATCTTGGTGTAATTGGGAAATTTCAAGACATTTGCTCCCTTCCTTCAGGTTATCATTTTGGATTGCAAATACAAATAGTTCTTGTATAAAGGGTGTTTTGGCATCATGATTTGGCTATAACATCACTGAAGAATTAAGGAACAGTATTTTAGAGAATGCTTACCTCTGCTTGCAGTAGTGCAATTCCAGTGGGGATTGGTTTGCGCGCTTCATTCTGCCCATATGCTGATGTCAGCTGCCGTCAGAGCATGTGAGAGGTACAGTATTATATATTGAGCAGCTTCATCTCAAAAATTAAACTGGTGAATGTTCACTGCTCTCCCTCTGAGACAAGAATATTCTTGTATACTTCCTGTAAAGTCCTGTATAATTCCTGCAGGATTGCATTAGCCTTATGCATACCATTTACCTTTCCATTCTGTTCTTGAACCTGCATATCATACAATCTAAACCAACCCCCAAGAAACGGTCAGAAGACAATCAACCACAGCCATCCACATCTGCTACCACAACTGCACATGAAGGTGGTGGTGGTGATGATGATGATGACCCTCTATTCCTGCATTAACAATATTTTTTCAATGTAATGTGTTAAATTTACTTATGTTTCATGATTAAATATGATTTAAACTTTCATTCAGACTGTGGTATACTTTATGTCAGGCTTTTGGGTGATTTTTGAGTGATTGTGAGTGATATGTTTTGCTGATCTGCCCCTAACCCCACTTTTCCAATAGGCCCCATTATTTTTATTAAGTAATTTTCTATTAAGTGAGATTTCGCTGGAATGCGACTATGGTTATAGGAGAACTACCCGTAGTTGAAGCCCTAGCACTGATCTCTGTTGTGCTAATAAGTGACAGTTTGCCAATCTGAGAAAGATCCATTTACTTCTACTCTCTGAGTTGAACTAATCCAAGATGAAAGTTAAAGTTCAAATCTGACTGAAATTGAAACAGCATGAAATTGTAACCCTAGGATACAATGTTGCAAGGCCCATTTCCCTAATACCTCCCCAGAGTTGATGCTTTGGCTGGGAGGGCCAAAAGATAGATTCTGCACCCTGTAGATAGGAAGGAGAAGCCTGCTGTACAGAATAAGACAGCATACTCGGAAGGCACTGAGGAGGGTCACTCAGTTATTGACCTCATTACAGCCTTGGTTCAAACATGGACAAAAGAGCCAAACTCCAGAGGGGAGGTAAGAGTGACATTAAGGCTCCATTTAACTGACCTTGTCATCAGGACCCCCAGTAAAGCTGGTATCAATGTGAGTCAGGAGAAAAACTTTCCACTGGTTGTGAGTTATGCCTGGCATACAATAAAATGGCTGTGGTCACTGGAGGTCAGCCATCTCAGCTCCAGGAGGAAGATCGAGACTTCTTAGAGAAGGTGTCTTGTACTGAGGACAGAATCCATGCTGATCATCCAGGAGTACACATCAGTAGAACCAACAAAACAGGCCATTGGACTTTTACACTCCCACATCATTTAAAGGCAGATTAGATTAGATTAGATTAGATTACAGTGTGGAAACAGGCCCTTCGGCCCAACAAGTCCACACCGACCCGCCGAAGCGAAACCCACCCATACCCCTACATTTACCCCTTACCTAACACTACGGGCAATTTAGCATGGCCAATTCACCTGACCCTGCACATCTTTTTGGACTGTGGGAGGAAACCGGAGCACCCGGAGGAAACCCACGCAGACACGGGGAGAACGTGCAAACTCCACACAGTCAGTCGCCTGAGATGTTAGTGGGTTGCTGCCAGTTTCCTAACATGTGAGTTTCAGTCAAATCAGTTACCCGCTCACAGAACCCTGACTTCCTCAGTTTAAAATTCACCTCAGTATTTCTGATTATTAGCTACGTCAGATAAAAAAAATTTAAAGAGCTACCTTCTTTTTTTTTCAAGATTGTTTGATCTGTTGAATACTTTGCAATATTTTCTGTTTTTATTTATGAAAATGATAAGGCCTCTTCGAGCCAAAATAACAGATACTTGGTGTTGTTTTAGTTTGGCTTCCAAAAAACTGAAGTCGCTTACACAGCTCCAGATGTTTGTTCTATTAAATCCAACTTCTTTATTTCCAATTTCTGATGGCTCTGAACATCTGCTGTTGGGATCGGAGATTGAATTCAGGAATATATTGCCAAGAACCACCTTACAGACACCTGTCTCCAGAAACTGCAAACTGACATGGTGCCAACACCTGAAGTTCAACAAAAATCAGAAAATAACTGAAAGACAATACAGGAAGTGACAGAAATCAATATTATTGAGAAAAGTGAGGTCCAAAAACAAAATTGCACAAGGTAAGATTAGTGAAAGATGGACATTTACAATGGACTGAATTTTATGTTGTTTTGACCAAGTAACATTTTTACTGGGTTTCATGAAAGGTTTATCTCTGCAAGGCCTATCAAGTATTCTTACTGTTTCTGAGGAGAAAGTGAGGGCTGGAGATCAGAGCTGAAAATGTGTTGCTGGAAAAGCACAGCAGGTCAGGCAGCATCCAAGGAACAGGAGAATCGATGTTTCGGGCATAAGCCCATCTGAAGCCCTTCTTATGCCCGAAACGTCGATTCTCCTGTTCCTTGGATGCTGCCTGACCTGCTGCGCTTTTCCAGCAACACATTTTCAGCTTCTTACTGTTTCTTACCAAACATACCTCATTAATTACTTACCTTATACATATGGCACACTTCTCATTTTATTCTAGCTCCATTGTCAAGTCCGGAGATGCAGCCTGGTCCAGTCCATGAGCTGGGTATTATGTCCTCGCTGTAGCATTCCAATGATAGTTGGCAGTGCAGCACTGAAGTACAGAACTATCCTGTAGGTAGATCAGAGATGTGCCAAGAGGGTTCAAAGAGGCTAGCACATGTCAGTTGCCAGTATCCATGGATGTGGAGTGAATGCGGCTGATGTTAATGAATGGTGCTTTGAAAGGTTGGTTCCTGGCATCCGACATGGATCAAACAGTGAGCTAAAGACATTGAGAAATCTTGCTGACAAGTTTTGCTTGTGGCGGTACAAAAGAAAACTCCATATCAATGAGATGAGGTATGAAGTTAATAAGGTTGTTGACAAGCAGTGATCCCACTTAATAGGCAACTCACTGCTACCTTATGAGAATCTCACTTTGATGCCTGTTAAAAGAGGTAGTGAGCTATTATGTCAAGATAGACCTGACTGGAATTCTTACTCAATTCTTTTAGATTACATTACTCATAGTGTGGAAACAGGCCCTTCGGCACAACAAGTCCACACCGACCCTCCAAAGAGCAACCCACCCAGACCCATTTCCCTACATCTACTCCTTCACCTAACATTACGGGCAATTTAGCATAGCCAATTCACCTGGCCTGCACATTTTTGCACTGTGGGAGGAAACCCACGCAGACACGGGGAGAATGTGCAAACTCCACACAGACAGTTGCCCGAGGCTGGAATCGAAGCTGGGACTCTGGCGCTGTGAGCCACCGTGCCGGTCCTTTAAATACTTTTGTTGAGTTATTGTTCCATTTTGAAGAACTATTTATTGACCACTCTTTATTATCCTTGAGAAGGTGGTGGTGAGTCACTTTGTAATCAAGCTTGTAGTGTAGGTAGGCCCAAACTACTGCTGTTAATAAATGTATAGAATTAGCGAAACACTTCCAAGTCAGGTGCTGCAAGATGGAAGGGAACTTTCTGGTGGTGATATTCCCGTGTGTCACCTGCTCTTATTCTTCACGTGGTAGAGATTTTGGTTATGAAAGGCAATGCCAAGGAGAATTGGCAATTTATTGAAGTACATCTTGTAAATGTACACACTGCTGCCACTGTGTTAGTGATGGGGAGGGTAAATGTTTACAGTGATTAATGGGATGCTGATCAAGTGGGCTGCTATGGCCTGGATATTGGTGAGCTATAGTCATCCAAGCAAGTTGATGAATATTCTGTTACCTTCCTGACTTGAGCCTTGTAGATGATGGACAAACTTGCAGAATTCAGGAAATGATTTACTTGCCACAGAACTCCCAACTTCCTACCTGACCTTTTAGCCAGAGTATTTATACCCCTGATTAAGTCAAGCTTCTGGTCAATGGTAATTCCCAGTGTATTGATGGTGATGATTCAGTGCTGGAAATATCATTGAATGTCAAGGGCAAATAGATTTTCCCTTGTTGGAGATGGTACTTTCTTGGCATTTGTATGGCATCAATGTTACTTGTCACTTATCAACACAAGCCTAGATGTTGTCCCAGTAGCATATGGATGTGGATTGCTTCAGTACTTGAGGAGAACATTATTGAACACTTAGCAATCATCAGAGAACATCACATACTGATGTTGTAATGCAGGGAAGGTCATTGATGAAGCTGTTGAAGATGCAAAGCACATAGCCTGATTATCTTCAGCAGCAAGTCCTGGGGCTGAGATGATTGACCTCCAACAATTAAACGTTATTCTTTTGTGCTCAGTATGACTTAAACTAATGGAGTGCTTTTATCTGATTCTGATTGATGTAAATTCTGCTGGTTCCCTTAATCCCATGTTTAGTTTTGTTGGTACCACATCATCTCTGGAATTTAATTCTTCTCTTCATGCTTGTCTCAGAGCTGTAATGAGGTGTGGAACTGAGAGTTCCTGACAGAGCCTAAAGGGAGCATCAGTGAGAAGTGAATATCTGAATGAGTTCAATAGTGTTATATTTTGTTATCTTGGGACTCTTCTTTCCACCAGAGTCCTGGGTGTGGAATCCAACATTTATTGGGAAATTTTTACAGAAAATATTAAATGGTTGCAGGAAAACAGAAGTTAACTCATTTCCACCTTGCTTTATATGTCACAGGCTATGGATGAATTTCAAAAGTAAAGTAAAATTTTCAAAAACACATTTAGTAGAACCAGTGATTTCCAGTTACTTTTGATCAGGCATCATTAACAAAATGCTCCTACTTAAATACGTAGAAAAGCTCAGAATTCCAAGTTAGTTTCTAATTGTGTGCACTCAGCCCAAGGGAAGGTCCCTGCCTCATTGTTCTGAGCTCCTCCTTGACAGCAATGGTTTGTGATTGCCTTCCAGCCTTAGAGACAAGAAAGCAGATCGCAATTCTACCTTAGTAAGAACAGGAAGTAAACCCCTGCTGTTGGCATTATTCACACTATTCATTTAGCTCACAAGCTCCTTTTCAGAACCACAGAAGATTTACAGTGCAGAAGGAGGCCATCTGGCCCATTGTGCTTACACTAGCTTTTCAACTGAGCATCGGTATCTAGTGGCATTTTCCTACCATTCCCCCATACCATTGCACATTATTTTTATCCAAATAATCGTCAATGCCTTCTTGAATGCCACATTTAAATGTGTGCTCGCCACACTTCCAGGCAGGGGATTCCAGACCCTTGCTGTTTCTTAAATGTGTTTATTATCATTCTTAAAAATATTTTATTGATGATTTAAGTTGAACTGGCCCTTATTATCAATTTCTCCACTCTAGCAACATGCATAAAGGGTATGAGAACTAATGAGGACATTGAATTTGCTTTAGTTGAAGTATTCTGATTCTTGGAGAATGCATCTGCTTTTTGTATTTAAATTGGCAAGGAAAGCGCCCAGTCGCTGCATAAAATTTGAATATCAAGAGATGCACTTTATTGAGCTCATAAAGCTAGAACAGAGAAACAAAGCAGGGTGACAGCAGGAAGTTTGGAAAAGCAGCAGAGGATGAAGGAATGATTTGCTGAACCAAGAGACACCTGGGAAGCAAGGGCAAGAGCAGAACACGGCACATGCAGAGAACAAAGAGTAAAGAGAAAGGCAGGCAAAGAGATGAAAGGAAACCTTCAAATATCAGAAAGCTGAGAAGGGGTTTGAATGGAAAGAGCACTAACATTGAGAAAAATGAAAGTACATTTCAGGAAAGTCAAGTAAACGGATGTTTGAATGAAGCCAACATCTGTATTGTCTGTGAAACTCGTTTGGAAAGGAAGGAAGTCAAAGGCTTAAGGACATTTTAAAAAGTATCTAATTCATAAGGACAAAACAGAAAGTAAGCAAGGAAGAAACAATAAGGTCAACAGCATAATTGTAAAGTACAGAAGTGTATCTGTTAGAAAGAGACAGACCTAATAAGTGATGGAAATAACAATTCAGTTGGAAAAATGAACGGAACTGGCTAATAAAATATATTGGTCTGACCTATCATGTATACTTCAAACTAGTAGTCCAGTACAAGCAGTACTTTCATTTTTGAGGTATTTCTGATTTCTTTTATGGATATTTCACCTTGGAAAGCAAGTATACATTCAATTCAGGTTAAGAAAATTAGAAGCTGAAAATATGGCAACAACTTGACTTGATAAAAATAATGGTGCTAGAGAAAATGGCTCCATGTTAATTGGAAATGAAAACAAATAAAAGCAAACGTACAAAGTTGATAAATGGTAAGCAAGCATTTCTTAAGAGAACTTATTTTACATTAAATTTAACCTGGAAATTCCTGCAGAATCTTTATAGTGCCTGGTGTTAACTATTGAATTGTAAAACCACTTTAATGTGGAGACACTGTAGGCGACAATCTATCCTTTCTCTCCCAAAGTACAAATATGGTTCACATTCACGGACCAGTACCGTTTGATTATGCATCACTATCTACATTTTAAATTTTATTACCTGCTGTGGGGCATACAGCACTGGGACACATATATTGACCAGAGGTGCTAATAAAATTATAATGAATTCATCATTAATGCAAATGATACACAGAGAGTACAATAAATGCTCAGTCTTGACTATTGGTTCTCATAATCCAACAATGAAAATTCAATTCCAGTTGTCACTTATCTAGAAAGGACACTTGCTGAGGATAACTCAAACAGACTAAAAAAAATAATTCTGCTTCTCTCAGCGAAAGGAAAAGTATCTGTGACTCAGATGTGACCAGAGTTTAGGAAAATATTGCCAATATGTTTAAGGCATATTTCATGTGAGAAGATTGATAGCAGAGAAATCTTCCCCAATTCATTAAAAAAAGGTAAATGACCACAAGTTAAGGTACAAAAATGTCTTCTCAGCAGACAGAAAAGCAGATAGCGCTAAACTTGCCGAGCAATAGTTTGATATTTCATTTCAACCCCTCCTTGGATTTCCATCAATCATTCACACTTCTGCTCATTTCCTTGTATTCCACCAAACTCAGTCCTATTAACAGAAAGAAACTGGTTTTAAATTGATTTTGTTAACTCCATGCTTTAGAAATATTTCCTATTTTCTTGCCAGTTTCTTTCACCTTTTTTCAACTTCATTCGTCTTGATCCACTTCAGTGTCTCTATCATTTCAAAGAAGCTCATCTCCAAACTCTGGAACCTAGGTCTCTACTTCCTGCTCTGTAACTGGATTTCTGACTTCCTGACTAACAGACTACACTCAGGATGAATAGGTGACAACACCTCCTCCACCACAATCCTCAAGGCTGAGTACTCTGCCCCTACTAGACTCTTCATACACATACAACTGTGTGGCCAAATTCTGCATCAACTTCATTATGTTGACAACACCACCATTGTGGGTAAAATCCCAAACAATGACGAGATGGAGTACCGGAAGGAGATAGTTTGTTTAACTGCATGGTGTAAAGACAACAACCTTGCCATCAAAGTCAGCAAAATGAAGGAGCTAATCATTGACTTCTGGAAGTGGACTGGAGGGATCGCTTCTCGGCATGACCCTGTCTGCCTCATTGGTGCTGAGGTGAAGATGGTTGAGAGCATCAAGTTCTGGGAGTGATGATCATCAACAATCTGTCCTGGTCCACCCACGTTGACACTAAGGTCAAGAAGGACAAGCACTTCTGGAAGAACACAGCAAGCCAGGCAACAGTCAGGAGGTGGAGAAGTCAATGTTTCAGGTGCAATCTTCATCGTACAAACAAATTCAAGAACAGCTTCTTCATCACTGTTATCAGACTTTTGAATAGACCTCTTTAAAGTTAACACTGATCTCTCTCTGCACCTTCTCGGCAGCTGTATCCAGCACTCTGGTGTGCTACCCTGATGGACTTGTAGGGTACGATCTCCCTGTAGAGCACTTAAGACAACACTTTTCACTGTACATGTGACTGTAATAACGAATCAAATAAAATCAAGCATGATTTCTCCCATGGATTTTCACTGCCCTCTTTAGGTTCTTCTCTGCTCTTCCATTCCAATAGACTAGATTCTACTGACAATAAACAATGTGTGATTAATAGATAGTGTAACTAATGCATAAGGTCACCAGCATAAGGTCACTAGTGTAAATTATAAATTGCCACAAGTTACATCAAGGAAAGGACATCTCACACTTAACCACCCTTATGATTTTCACAAAGTTCCTGTATTTGCATCTTAATTGGCCATTAAACTCTATAAGTCTAGCAGTTAGCCCAATGAGGTGATAATTGTCCACAATTGCCAATCAACCTGTCTTGCTGAGAAAGTGAACAATTATAGGTGTGCAGTCTCACTTCTTCAAGCTGTAAATTGTTTTAGGAGGTTGAAAGATATTAAATTTTACATTTTGACATTTCTCTAACTGTTCTTTATCATTGCTTTTTCCATCCATTCAATCCAATCTTTTCTTGTTTTAAAATTTCTCTTTCTGGTTTAATGTTGAACGCATCCAAACTGATCCATCCTTCTTTTTAGTCCTTCCTCAGACATTAACTAAAAACCCTGCATGTGTCTTTACCTAGGAAGCAGATACTACCCTGGTTCTGGTGATAGAGGAGAAAATTCAGTGACTAGAAGTGTTCAAAATTGATAAGGAAGAGGTTTTGTTTTAATTCCCTTGTGGGATGTTGGCATCACTGGCTGGGCAGCAGTTATTGCCATCTCCAGTTGCTTTTGAGAAGGTGGTGGTGAGCTGTCTTCTTAAACTTCTGCAGTCCATGGACAAACTATCTGTACTTACATTTGATATTAAACAGAGACCAGACAAGGTGGACCCAAGGAAACTGAAAGATGTAAGAATGAAAATTGCAGACGCACTGACTATAATTTTTCAGTTTTGCTGATACGCAGGCATCCTAGAGGACTAAAGAATGAATAGTTTCCATAAATGGGTGGCACAGTGGCACAGTGGTTAGCACTGCTGTCTCACAGCGCCAGAGACCCAGCTTCAATTCCCGCCTCAGGCAACTATCTGTGTGGAGTTTGCACATTCTCCCCATGTCAGTGTGGGTTTCCTCTGGGTGCTCCGGTTTCCTCCCACAGTCCAAAAATGTGCAGGTCAGGTGAATTGGCCGTGCTCAACTGCCCGTAGTCTTAGGTGAAGGGTTAAATGTAGGGGAATGGGTCTGGGTGGGTTGCTCTTCAGAGGATCGGTGTGGACTTGTTGGGCTGAAGGGCATGTTTTCACACTGTAAGTAATCTAAACAAATGTGAATTTCTTAAGGGAAAATTGTATTTAACTAACTTGATGCAGTTTATTTTTCTCTCTGTTGTAATGTTGTTGATGTGCTGCACATGAATTATCAAAAGGCACAAAAACAGAAATTGTTGGAAAATCTCAGCAGGTCTGGCAGCATCTGTGAAGAGAAATCAGAGTTAATGTTTTGGGTCCAATGGCCCTGCCTCAGAACCGATAGTAGCTAGGGAAAAGTTCATTTTTATGCAGAAATAGGATGGGGGTAAGGAGTAAATGATAGGAGGGGATAGAGTCCAAAGAGAAGGAAGAACAGTTGGACAGGTGAAGGAGTGGATAACAGTTAGCCGAGGAGAATGATTAACTGCTACTGGGGACTTTTAGTGGCTAATAATGGGTAATGTTAATAGCAGACCATGTAATAACCGGCCTAATGTGTAAGGGTTGGAGTAAGGTCATGGGAGAAGGTGCCTCAAGCCCTAAAATTGTTTAACTCAATATTGAGTCCAGAAGCTTGGACAGTTCCCAAGTGGAAAGTGAGGTGCTGGTTTTCCAGCTTGTGCTAAGCTTTACTGGAGCACTGCAGTAAGCCTGAGACAGTGATGTTGGCCAGGGAACAAGACGGTGTGTTGATGCAGTTGATGGCAGGCAAATGGAAGCTCAGGTTCTTTTTTGTGGGTAGAACGTAGGTGTTCTGAGAAGCAGTCACCAAGTCTACACTTCATTTCCCCAAAGTAGAGGAGACCACATTGTGAGCAGTGATTGCAGTGGACTAGATTGAGTGAAGTGCAGAAAAAGAGCTGTTTCCCCTGGAATGTATGTTTGGGCCCTTGGATACTGAGGAGAGCAAGTGTTGCACCTTCTGTGGTTGCAGGGGAAGGTTCTGTGTTGGGAGTGAAGAAGCTGGAGAGAACAGTCCTTGCGGAAAGTGGACAAGGGAGGAAAGGGGAATATGTGTTTGGTCGTGACATCTCGCTGGAGGTGGCGAAATGGTGGCTAATGACCTTCTGGATGTAAATACTGCTGGAATGATAGATAGGGGCAAGGGGGTCCTTATTGCTATGATGCGAGCGAAGAAAGGGGCTGAAGTGCAGGAGATGGGTTGGACCCAGCTGAGTGCTTAGTCAACTACAGTTCCAGGAAATCCTTGTTTGAGGAAGAAGGTGGACATTTTGGAGGGCTCTTTGTCAAAATTGGCATGATCAGAACAGATGCGACTGAGATAGTGGAACTGGGAGAAAGAAACAGAATCTTTACAGAAAGGAGGATGTGAGGATGTATAGTCGAGGTAACTGTGGGAGTCAGTTGATTTGGAAAGTGGGGTGGAAATTGGAAGCGAACTTGATAAACTTTTCCAATTCTGGACAAGAGAGGGAAGCAGCACTGATGTCATTGACATATTGGAGAAAGAGTTGTGGGTGGGGTTTGGAATAGGACTGGGACAAGGAATGTTCCATGTACCCCACTAAGATATAGGCATAACTAGGGGCCATGGACACAGCTTTGACCTGAAGAAATTGAGAAGACTACTCTAAAGAGTGCAAAGGAGCAAGTGGACTTACAATCTACATGTGTACCTGTAGAACCCCAACAGTGTGGAAGCAGGCCTTTTGGCCTATTGAGCCCACACTGACCCTCCAAGGAGCATCCCATCCAGATGCACCCCTCTACCCCTCTAACCCTGCATTTCCCAGGGGTATTCCACCTAGCCTGCACATCCCTAACACCGTGGTCAATTTAACATGGCCAATCTACCTAACCTGCACATGTTTGGACTGTGGGAGGAAACTGGAACACCCAGAGGGAACTCACAAAGACATGAGGAGGATGTGCAAACTCCACACAGTTACCTGAGGCTGGAATCGAACCCGTGTCCCTCAAGCTGTGAGGCAGCAGTGCTAACCACTGAGCCACCTGTCATTCTATGTCACTAAAGGTGACAGAAAAGCCAGAGACAACAGTTAGTAAACCATATGGTAACTTATGCTTTATTAATAAGGGCATACAGTACAAAGGCAAGGTGATAATGCTGAACCTGTATAAGACATTCAATAGACTTCAGCTGGAATACTATGTACAGTTCTGGGCACCATTCTTCATTAAGGTGAAAACATCAGAGATAGTGCAGAAGAGGTTCACAAGGATGGTTCAAGGGATGAGAACCTTTTGTCATGATAATCGCTTGGAAAGGTTGAAACTGTTTTTCCTTAAAGGGAGTAGGTTAATAGAAGATTTGATAGATGTTTTCAAAATCACAATGGTTCTGCATAGAGTGCAGAAGCTGTTCCCATTCATAAAAGGATTGAGAACAAGAGGATACAACCTTAAATTAATTTCTAAAAGAAATAAATGCGATGCTAAAAAAAAGATTCACTCAATGAAAAGTAAGAATCCAGAAAACGCTACCTGAAAATATAAGCTGAGTTGAGGCATTCAAGAGGGCATTAGATTTTTTCAAGTTAAACAACATGCATGGTCACAATGAAATGACAGAAAAATAGCACAAGTCATAATGCTTATTTAAAACACTAGTGCAGACAATAATGAACTGAGTGGGCTCCTTCTGTGTTGGGCCAAATCTATGATTCCTCCATCTGTTTCCCAAGCATTTGTCTTATGGATTAAGAAAATACACAGCCAGTCACTAGAATTTGCACAAAACGTGGAACATGGTGAAGAAAAATCTGGCCTAAATGTCGCTTTGTTACCTTAATGATGTTACATTTCTATATTGGACCAGATTGAACTGTGGCAGGAAATTGAAAAGCACCTGCCAATATTTAGACTCAGCCCTTTTCTGGTCAAACATTTTTCCCAAACGTTTTGGACAGTTCAAGCAAATAATGGTCCAATAAGTGAATCCAGATCTTTGAGACCTGAGTGAACAGGGCAACCAACAGGGTATTTTCCTATCAAATCAGATTAAAGATTGAGTAATAAATCAACTTAAGCACTGAGAAGAAGGGTGAATTAGACTGGGTGAATCCTTGATGGAAATTGTAATAATAATATTTTTAATGGGTGTAGGTTTGCTCGCTGAGCTGTAGGTTTGATATCCAGACGTTTCATTACCTGGCTAGGTAACATCATCAGTGGCGACCTGATGTTACCTAGCCAGGTAATGAAACGTCTGGATATCAAACCTACAGCTCAGTGAGCAAACCTACACCCTAAACCCCAACCTGAGCTACAAACCTTCACAAACCTTGCAAAATATTTTTAATTGTGACAGAGGGTTGGGGTTAATCTTGGGGGTAGTTCAGGTGTGAGTGGGTTTGCTAAATGCTGGAAAACTGTTGGCGTATTGAAACTTTTAAGTGATTCTGCCCACTTCTGGGTTTTATTGAGATGCAGTCAGAGGTAAGTGGGAGCTATTTAGGTCAGTCATTTAAATATTCAATTCTTTTCCCATAATCTCAGCGTTATTTCTACATTCTGATTTTAACACACAGTGCACAGTTTCTCAGGCTGCGTGGAACTTGACAGTGCCAACAGATAGGAGCCACTGATCCGTAAATCTGACAGGCTGAAAATCCTTTAAAGTGTGAACTTGTCCAGCCATTGGTCTACCAATGGGAATGGCCTATGTTCACAGTGCTCACTCGGGAAGCTACATTTCTCTGCTTGACAGATATTTTTCTACTTTTTGGAAGTCATTTAATCCACATTGGACTTTACTCATCTTAATCAGAACTTCCCTGCTGTCAGCTTTCACTGTGGCTATACCATGATTCTCCGATGGGGAATAACAGAAGCAGCAACAACACCAACGGCAGCTCTTTTCTGCAGACACACGCAACTCCACATGACTGAACGGATAGACACAGAGGTCCAGCTCAAAAGAAAAGCAACACACCCACAGCAGCGTATACCAATAGAATATTAGCTTTCTCAAAATGACCTCGCTACAGTGTTTCCAGGGCTCAGGTCATCTGCAATTTCCTCATATGACCTCCTTCTAAGAGATCCACCATCAAAGTCACCATGGCACTGAATTTCATTCCCTCAGGCTCTTTGCAAGATCTGCTCATGATATTTGTGGGATTTCACAATCTCAGAGTTCACATGCCCAGTATGTCTTTGTTATGGACCAGGCCAGATCCGTTCAAAGTTATTTTAAGAAGATAGCCTAGACCCTAACTTTTACTTATTTTATAGGCAGATGTGAGGTGGATATTCCTGGTGTGACACAACTGGTCAAACCGCTTGGCTTTAAGCTAAACAGAATTTATTTAAACACAATAGTTGAAACATGAACAAAAGAAAACAGAATTTAACCTACTGCAAAATGCAACCCACCCAATACAGCAACTTGACTAAGGAACTGTTCAAATCTATTAACATCCCATTAACACACCCATTGGCAAAAAGGTAGATTGAAACACAGATTCTTACAGGCAGGATGGAACAACTTCCAAAGAGATTTCAAAGAGAAAAGCGGTCAGGAACCATCTGCTGAAGCTTGGAACCTTTCTCTGGACTTCAGCATATTGTGATTGACACAGCTAAACCAAACTAGAAAAACCTGAACGGGGAGAACTAGCTGCTCCCCTGTCAATGTTAAACTAGACACTTCATCACCTCTGCCTTTATGGCGTTTCTTGAAAAAAAGGATAAAATAACCTTTTTAAAGTGACAGCATCTTCACAGTCTCATAGGTCACCGATACCATGTTTTCTGAAGTTCTCACTTGGGACTACTTTGACACCAATGAAAGCAGTGAGATACAGACTGCTGTTGCATTTGTTGCAGTGATTATTCCTTTAGGAGCAGGGAATTTAGGAGTTGCCATATCAGCCTTGAGCAGTTATTGTTTGGAAAGAATTCTACCTCTTTAATGCTCAGCTCAGATAAGCTATCATGTATGTCTGTGCAAGACCTTGTGGAAGGTGCAACGATTCTTCCATTGTGGACATGTCTCCCACAGAACTACACACCTCTAAGGGACTGAGACAACATCTGTGAGGCGCCGTATGACTAACGTAGAGAAGATATTTGATAATAGCCACATAACAATGAGGGTGATGAATGAACAAGCTCTATTTCCTATGTTCTTGTGTTTGACATCTTCATGTTCCTTGCTGCTGTCCTTAAAATAATGATTGAAGTTGCTTCCTGTTAATGGAAAAGCTTGGCCCTCTGGTCTTACTTTCTTGTTTAACAGTATAAATATTCCTGTCACTAATCTCACCTGCAGCAGTGTCAGATGTTAATAAGTGCACTTCCTACAAAGCTGTTTGAAATTGCACATTGAATTCTTTACATGTTTGTGCAAGTGACATTAACAAGGAGCATTACGCTGTGCAATAATGAAAACTGGTTGAGTGGTAATTATTTATATCTCATAGACACAGCTGTGTTTTTTAAAATTTAAAATTCACTGCAAGAGAGAGTTTTTCGCACAATTTTCAGAATCACTCTTCCAACACTGACACCTCCAGGTGAACAGACCCTTCAAAGGGCATCAGTTGATTGCAGCAACTTAACAACACAGCATAGGAAAAAAATGGCAGTGCTGTTTAAAAGTCAAAACAGAACCTTTGATGAAGGTATGTGCCAAGCTGGGAGTTCAGAAAGGATACATTTCCCAAATAGTGGAGCTCAATCCCAAACCTTAAAGTTCGATCCCTAACACGTCTTAATTATGTCTGATTTTAAAAGCCAATTACACTTTATGATTTGTATTCTGTATCATCCATGCTGTATCTAAACCTTGAGAAAAATCAATGCAGCAAATGGAAATTGGTACAGTGATAGCTGTTAAGATCGATAAAGGTTTTTTGCCAACATGGATTAATGAATGTCTTGCAATTGAGCAATTGAAGGATGAGAAAATATCTCAAGGAAGATTTGTTCATATGCTGAGTATCTGCAGCAGCCTGGGGACTAAATTCCGATTTAAAACAAAATACTGTTGTCTTAATTATAACTCCTTCTGGAAAAAACAGCACCTCATTTTTCATTTGAGAACTCTGCAGCCTTCTGGACTTAATAGTGAGTTCAACAATTTTAATATTTGAGCATTTCCTCCAATATTCTTAACACAACCCTCACCCACCAGCCTGTCATCACATGGGCTGTTACCACTTACAACCCATTGTCACTAGCAGCTAGTGGTTCTCTCAGGCAGATCTTTATCCATTTGTTTGCCTGCCCTACTGTGTTTTTCTCTCTCTCTGGATTCCAGCTATCGTCCCACACCTCCCCCCTTACTTCCCTCCAAGGCCCCAAGGGATACTTCCATATCCACCACAAATTCACCTGCACCTCCACACACATCATCTATTGTATCCGCTGCACCCGATGTGGCCTCTATATTAGGGAGACAGGCCGCCTACTTGCGGAACGTTTCAGAGAACACCTCTGGGACACCCGGACCAACCACCCCAACCACCCCATGGCTCAACACTTC
>NC_057716.1:4722903-4725638 GCF_004010195.1 Chiloscyllium plagiosum | reverse complement strand
ACACACTTTCCTCATTCCTGAAGAAGGGCTTATGCCTGAAACGTCGATTCTCCTGTTCCTTGGATGCTGCCTGACCTGCTGCGCTTTTCCAGCAACACATTTTCAGCTCTTCCTAGTTATAATCAGTTCTGAAGGGTCACCGGATCCAAAACATTAACTCTGCTTTCTCTTCACAGATGCTGCCAGACCTGCTGTGATTTTCCAGCAATCTCCCTGTTTAATTTTCTTATTTCAAGCACCTGTAGTTCTTTGTTTTCTTTTACTTAGGGATGAATCTTCATGTTTTTTTTGGCTGTGAGTTGTGTAAAGTTTTTTTTGAAGGTTGTCTGCTGTGATGCCTAAGACGTTTTCTTGTGATATCTTACAAAACTGCTCATGGCACATTGTTAGTATGACTGACGTTCCCTTATACATAAAACCCTATTCTCATAAAACTCTAGTCACTGTTTAACTACCAGGTTGCACAGTTTACCTGCCCTTAGCTATATCTCACCTAAATGCACTCATTAAGTCACTACTACTTTGTTGCCTACTGCAGACCCCCAGTTGTCATTGTCCAGCAGGGGAACATCAGATATAGACAAGAAATCGGACAATTCCAGACATGAGATTTTATTTAGAGTCATCAACAGGGAACAAAACAAAATCAATAGAGGTTGAAGTTCACCCTACAATGCAAATGGTGGAATTGTATCTAACAAAGATATTTAAGAGGTACGGAGTGTGACGGTTAGTAGGTTTAGAGAGATGGTTACATAGCATGATCAGTCAGATAGATGGGTGACTGTCAGGGAAGGTAAGAATATAGTTCAAAAATCTCCGATGGCTATTCCTCTTTCAAACAGATATTCTGTTTTGGATATTGTTGAAGAGGATAGTCTCTGAGAGGAAAGTAGAAGTGATAATCAGATCTTGGACACTGAGAATGAATCTTATGTTAAACAGGGTTTATCAAGATTTAGAAGAATGATTGTCAGAGGGACTCTATTAGTATGAACACACACAGTGGATTCTGTGGCCATGAGCATGAACCTAGGATAGTATGTTGCCTACCTGGTGCCTGGGTTAAGCACGTCTCAAAGTGGTTGAAGCGTATTGTCAAAGAGGAGAGTGAGGTGCTGGAAGTTGTTGCATACATTCGTAGGAAAGACATAGTTAGAGATAAGATTAAGGCTTTGCAGAGTGAACATAAGAGGTTAAGTAGAAGTTTAAAAAGCAGAACCTGAAAGGTAGTAATCTCTGGATTACTCCTGGGTGTGCGATGTGCTAATAAGGGTAGGAATAAAACGATAGGGCAGATAAATCAATGGCTGAAGAGATGGTACAATGTGCAAGGATTCAGGTCTTAGGGTCATTGAGATCTCTTCTGGCGCAGTGAAGACATGTTCAAAAGGGATGGGTTTCACCTGAACTGGAAAAGGATCACTATCCTGGTGGGAAGATTTGCTAGTTCTATTTCGAGAGTCTTTAAACTAGTACGGGGTGGTGGTATCCTGAGTACCAGTAAAAATAGAAAAACAGATGATGATGGTTTGGAATCAGAAAATAACAAGTTAATTACAAAAGGCAGACAATAGCAAGTCAGAGAATGAAGTAACTCTGAAGGATTAAACGGCATTTATTTCTATACAGAGGCCTTACAGGAAAGGCAGATGAACTCAGGGCGTGCGTGAGAACATGTCATAGCTATTTCAGAAACTTGGCTGAGGGAAGGACAGGATTGGCAGCTGAATGTTCTGGTTTTAGATGCACCGAAAGGGAGGCAAGAGAGAAGAAAGAGTGATGTTTTTGATCAAGGAAAATATTAGGACTGTAATTAGCAAGGTTCTTTCTGAGGGATCATCCAATGAAACTAAATGTAGAAATTAGAAATAGGAAAGGGATGATCACCTTGATGGGATGGTACTCTAGATCCCCCCGCCCCTGTTGTCAGAGGAAATTGAGGAGCAAATATGTAGAGAGATCTCATGTAGAGAGATATGTAAGAAAAATAGGGTTGTAATAGTAGGAGATCTTGATTTTCCAAACATTGATTGAAACTGCCGTAGTGTTAAAGGTTTAGATGGTGAGAAATGTGTTAAATGTGTTCAAGAAAATTTTCAATATATCAATAAGTAATTGTACCTTCCAAAGAAGGAGCAAAACATGGCCTTCTCTTGGAAAATAAGACAGGGCAAGTGACTGACGTATTAGTAGGGGAATACTTTGGGATTATTGATCATAATTCTATTAGTTTTAAAATAGTTATGGGTAAGGATAAGCCTTCCATAAAAGTTAAATTTCTTAACTGAAGGGAGGCAAATTTTAATGGTACAAGACATTGATTGGAGTAGACTGTTTACAGGTAAAGAAATGACTGACAAGTTGGAGGCTTCACGAGTATGATAACAAGAATTCAAAGGCATTATGTTTGTGTTAGAGTGAAGGGAAAGGCCAGTAAGATTAGGGAACAATGGATGAATAAATATATTGAGGTTTTGGTCATAAATAAGATATAGACAATCATCATTAAGCGAATCTCCTGAAAAGTATAAAGAGTGAAGGGACAGTCTTAAAAGGAAATTTAGGAGGGCTAATATGAGATAATCGACGTTTCGGGCATAAGCCCTTCTTCAGGAATGAGGAAAGTTTGTCCAGCAGGCTAAGATAAAAGGTAGGGAGGGACTTGGGGGAGGGGCGTCGGAAATGTGATAGGTGGAAAGAGGTCAAGGTGAGGGTGATAGGTCAGACTGGGG
>NC_057716.1:4705657-4722719 GCF_004010195.1 Chiloscyllium plagiosum | reverse complement strand
CCTTCATAATTTTATATGTTTATACAAGATCCGCCCCCCTCATTCTTCTGAATTCCAATGACTATAATCCCAGTCTACTCAGCCTCTCCTCATAAGCCAATCCCCTCAACTCCGGAATCAACCTAGTGAACCTCCTCTGCACCCCCTCCAGTGCCAGTACATCCTTTCTTAATTAAGGAAACTAAATCTGCACACAGTACTCCAGGTCTGTCCTATCACCCTCACCTTGACCTTTTTCCACCTATCACATTTCCGACGCCCCTCCCCCAAGTCCCTCCTCCCTATCTTTTATCTTAGCCTGCTGGACAAACTTTCCTCATTCCTGAAGAAGGGCTTATGCCCGAAACGTCGATTCTCCTGTTCCCTGGATGCTGCCTGACCTGCTGCGCTTTTCCAGCAACACATCTCCGGCTCTGATCTCCAGCATCTGCAGACCTCACTTTCTCCCCTAATATGAGATAACTTTGGCAGATAAGGTTAAGGATAATCCCAAAGAGATTCTAAGAATACATTAAGGGTAAAAGAACAACTAGAGAAAGAATATGGCTCCTTAAAGATCAACAAAGTCATCTAAGTGTTGAACCTGAAGAGATGGAAGAGATACTAACTGGATATTTCATGTTATTATTTACTGTGGAGAAATAAATGAAGGCTAGAAGAAATAAATATTGATGTTTTGAAAATAGCTCACATTACAGAAGAGGAGGTGCTAAAGGGCTTAGAAAACATAAAGATGGATAAATCTCTGGCACTAATCAAGAGTGAATCCTTAGACGAGTATAAAGGCAGTTGGAATATACTTAAGAGGGAAATCAGGAGGGCAAAAACGGGACAGGAGATAGCTTTGGCAAATAGAATTAAGGAGAATCCAAAGGATTTTAAAAATATATTAAGGACAAAAGGGTAACTAAGGAGAGAATAGGGCCCCTCAAAGATCAGCAAGGCGGCCTTTGTGTGGAACCGCAGAAAATGGGGGAGATACTAAACGAGTATTTTGCATCAGTATTTACTGTGGAAAGGACATGGAAGATATAGAATGTAGGGAAATAGATGGTGACATCTTGAAAAATGTCTATATTATAGAGGAGGAGGTGCTAGATGTCTTGAAACGCATAAAGGTGGACAAATCCCCAGGATCTGATCAGGTGTACCCTAGAACTCTGTGGGAAGCTAGAGAAGTGATTGCTGACCCCCTTGCTGAGATATTTGTATCATCGATAGTCACAGGTGGAGGTTGGCTAACGTGGTGGCTCTGTTTAAGAAAGGTGGTAAGGACAAGCCAGGGAACTACAGAGCAGTAAGCCTCACGTCAGTGGTGGGCAAGTTGTTGGAGGGAATCCTGACGGACAGGATGTACATGTATTTAGAAAGGAGGTAAAAACAATAACTGCAGATGCTGGAAACCGGATTCTGGATCAGTGGTGTTGGAAGAGCACAGCAATTCAGGCAGCATCCAACGAGCAGCGAAATCGCAGCTCGTTGGATGCTGTCTGAATTGCTGTGCTCTTCCAACACCACTGATCCAGAATGTATTTAGAAAGGCAAGGACTGATTAGGGATAGTCAACATCGCTTTGTGTGAGGGAAATCATATCTCACAAACTTGATTGAGTTTATTGAAGCAGTAACAAAGAGGATTGATGAGGGCAGAGCGGTAGATGTGATCTATATGGACTTCAGTAAGGCATTTGACAAGGTTCCCCATGAGAATACCGGGACAACTAGCCATTTGGATACAGAACTGGCTCAAAGGTAGAAGACAGAAGGTGGTAGTGGAGTGTTGTTTTTCAGACTGGAGGCCTGTGACCAGTGGAGTGCCACAAGGATCGGTTCTGGGTCCTCTACATTTCAGATTAGATTACTTACAGTGTGGAAACAGGCCCTTCGGCCTAACAAGTCCACACTGACCCGCCGAAGCGCACCCACCCAGACCCATTCCCCTACATTTACCCCTGCACCTAACACTACGGGCAATTTAGCAGGGCCAATTCACCTAACCTGCACATTTTTGGACGGTGGGAGGAAACCGGAGCACCTGGAGGAAACCCATGCAAACACGGGGAGAATGTGCAAACTCCATATAGTCAGTCGCCTGAGGCGGGAATTGAACCTGGGTCGCTGGCGCTGTGAGGCAGCAGTGCTAACCACTGTGCCACCGTGCTGCCCGCATCATCGTTTCATCATTTATATAAATGATTTGGATGTGAGCATAAGAGGTACAGTTAGTAAGTTTGCAGATGACACCAAAATTGGAGGTGTAGTGGACAGCTAAGAAGGCTACCTCAGATTACAACATGATCTTGACCAAATGGGCCAATGGGCTGAGAAGTGGCAGATGGAGTTTAATTCAGATAAATGCGAGGTGCTGCATTTTGGGAAAGCAAATCTTAGCAGGACTTATACGCTTCATGGTAAAGTCCTAGGGAGTGTTGCTGAACAAAGAGACCTTGGAGTGCAGTTTCGTAGTTCCTTGTAAGTGGAGTTGCTGGTAGATAGGATAGTGAAGAAGGCATTTGGTATGCTTTCCCTTATTGGTCAGAGTATTGAGTACAGGAGTTGGGAGGTCATGTTGCGGCTGTACAGGATATTGGTTACGCCACTGTTGGAATATTGCATGCAATTCTGGTCTCCTTCCTATTGTCTAGATTAGAATGGTGCTGGAAAAGCACAGCAGTTCAGGCAGCATCCGAGGAGCAGTAAAATTGATGTTTCGGGCAAAAGCCCTTCATGATGAAGCACTTTTGCCCGAAACGTAGATTTTACTGCTCCTCGGATGCTGCCTGAACTGCTGTGCTTTTCCTGTACCATTCTAATCTCGACTCTGGTTTCCAGCATCTGCAGTCATTGTCTTTACCTCCTTCCTATCAGAAAGGTGTTGTGAAACTTGAAAGGGTTCAGAAAAGATTTACAAAGATGTTGCCAGGGTTGGAGGATTTGCTCTATAGGGAGAGGCTGAACAGGCTGGGGCTGTTTTCCCTGGAGCATCGGAGGCTGAGAGGTGACCTTATAGAGTTTGATAAAATCATGAGGGGCATGGATAGGTTAAATAGACAAAGTCATTTCCCTGGCATTAGGGAGTCCAGAACTAGAGGGCATAGGTTTAGGGTGAGAGGGGAAAGATATAAAAGACACCTAAGGGGCAACCTTTTCACGCAGAGGGTGCTGGCAGGTGGGACTAGATTGGGTTGGGATATCTGTTCGGCATGGACGGGTTGGACAGAAGGGTCTGTTTCCATGCTGTATATCTCTATGACTCTATAACTATGACATTACCTCCCCTACAGTAATGTGTGGTAACTGCAACTCAAACTAATCCATCTTCATCAGTGTGAAATTTCCATTTCTCAGGCAAGATCCCCAAACAACATCTCTGATGGAGATTCTCAACTTGAGAGGCTTGGGGCAGTTGTGTGTTGTAAGGAGTAATAATTTAGTGGAGTCTGCTTAAACTCACTTATACATGACCTTAAAATGTGTTCAAAAATTTTATCCTAATAGTTTAATTTAATGGTCAATCCAGAGGTGAGAAAACTAATAATTTACTAATGTCCGATTTGCGAATGCTTGTGTTTATGAATGCAATCCCATACAGGAGTGTAATTTTAAAGATCTTTGAGGAGAAAGTGAGGTCTGCAGATGCTGGAGATCAGAGCTGGAAATGTGTTGCTGGAAAAGCGCAGCAGGTCAGGCAGCATCCAGGGAACAGGAGAATCGACGTTTCGGGCATAAGCCCCGAAACGTCGATTCTCCTGTTCCCTGGATGCTGCCTGACCTGCTGCGCTTTTCCAGCAACACATTTCCAGCTCTAATTTTAAAGATCTGACAACTAACATTTCATGTACCGGTACTTATGAATAGCTACTGTCCTGTATTGTGTTTCTATTTGCGTAGAAATCAATTTGCGAATGGACTCGAAAACAGAAACCATTCATAATCCAGGGACTGTCTGTATGCCAATCTACCATGTCACTCAGTCACTATCTAATGATAAATTAAAGGTGACTTACATTTGACCGTGACGAGCACTTCCCCACATTAATTGTGAATCTACAACACATTCAAGCAGTCATTTGAAATGTAATTTATGTAAGGTTATAGTCTTCACATTCCAAAAGAAAATGAAAAAATGCATAGCAAGTCAGCCAACTTCTGAAGCATAAAAAACATTATACCCTGGCTAGGAACTATTATCATCTGAACCTTAAGGGTGTTTTGGTTTCAAAGACTTCTTTTATTTGCAAAACTTAGATGAAAGGGCACAGCATTGCAAAGTGCCAGATACCACGAAGACATTCATAAACATTCAATCACTTAAGATGAGATGATTTGGTGACAACTAGTACAAATCTGTAGAATGTAGAAAGAAGGGAAGACAGGAATATGCAAAATGAAACAGTATTTTGTGACTTCAGTTTGACACAATGGAGATAGAAGGAGAAAGTGAACTTGAATCTTATGTTGCACTTTGGCAATGGCGATGAAAGCAGGTCTTAAGCCCACATTTATCGGCATGGGCCCAGCTTGATAATTTCACCACAGGAGGCCTCTTAATTGTTTGCTTTGGGACCTACTGTTCAATTGAAGATGGTGGGCGAGCTCTGCATTTTAATTAACAGACAGCTGCTTTGAAGCCTTAGCAGTAGCATTGGGGCAAGTGCTGAGACAGGCAGTAGGCTGCGAGAGCTGTAAAACAAGTCAGGGGTCCACATTGTGAGAGTGTGATGTCCATGCTCGCAGTCACCCGTTGACCCTGGCTTCACTGGCTGGGTCAGGAATGTCACTTCCTTTCAAATAGTCACCTGCCCACTCGGCATGGATCACCCCCTCTGACAGCAAAATACTGAAGATGCCATAACATGGCCTCTGCTTTAGGCCTATAATGATGATAATCTGTTGGGCTCTCTTGGACAGTCAGTCTTTTCACATCCAGATACTGGTAAAGTGTGCCAGATCATTGGGGGGAACTGGCCAGGCACATTGATCCTGAATTTTATCAGCATCACCCTCCACCCCCATTCCCCTGTCTCTCAGCCCACCTCTGGGCATCAGCATAATGCTCCACAAGGATTCTCTGTCCTGTGGAGTGCAATCTTCTGTGTTTTTTAAAAAAATATTCTGCATGTCTGTTGGGTGGCAACTAACATATCGACCCTGCTTCTGAGTTAACTTATTGGACCACCTCCCAGTCGACTCATTAGGAACAGTGAGGTGAATGAGGGACATTATCTCATCCCAACACAGGCCTCTGTATGGCAGAAGGCTACCTCAGCAGAGAAACTGTTTTCTCTCTCTGGAAGAATATATAAGCACATCAAATTGAAATGTTGTGGTTGCTTGGTTCAGGATTCCATGTTGATGTTATTAAATCAATCAGATTACATTTTCTGTACCCTGCTATTTATAAGAAGTCTAACAACTGAATATCAGCAAGAAGTCAGCTAAAAAGCCGACCTCAAGCTAGCTGATGGACCTGGATGGGTGGGGGCTGTGGAGTTATAGAGTCATGGAGTCATAGAGATGCACAGCACAGAAACAGACCCTTTGGGAGTTGACTGTCTTGGGTTTATGTCCTCTCTGTTTTGGTTAATAAAGGGTCAATTATCAGCCCCCTAGCAGTAGTGTACATTAATGCAGTCTTGGTGATCAGGCAGTCTTTATTATCTGGTAGTTCTTGTCAAGATGCTGCCTTCTGTAGATGAAAGATGGACCTGGGAAGATGGAGAAAGTCTGGGGGATGAATTCCACAACTGTTCAGCTCGATAGAATAATATCGCCATTGCACATTACTGAGATAAACAGATGTGTGCCAACTGCTTGTTGCTCCTCAGGCATCAGTACACCCTTCCTGTCTATTTAGCTAATGCATCATATCTGAACTGTTGCTCTGAACCTAATAAATTCCTTAAAATTTAAAATTACTTATGAGTATGGAACTGCTTATTTCAGCCATCTGTTGCTGCAGAACCTGAAATCTTCCAGGATGAAGCATGAGTAAAAGATTCGTATTTGAGGGGACATGGGCAGCCCTTTCAGCGGTAGCACTGGCATGTGATTTGCTGCGTGAAGGGCATGAAAGAGGTGAGTAGATGAGGAATGGTGAAGGACTGCCCCTTCACATGTGTGCCCTGAAGGGGATGTTGAAAACAGCTCGGCATGAAGGCAGAGGATAGCAAGCGAAAGCCAGCTGTTCTCACCAGACAGGTTTGTCTGGATGTTCCACAGGAAGTATGTGGCCTATGTTGTACTCTGAATGTGGATGCAGGAAACAGGAAATGTTTCAGTGACCTTCTAAGAACCGACAAGGTTAGGGCCATGTAATTCCTAGCTTGCAATTATCACTGTCACCTCCTCAATGATCTCCAGCACTCATATACCCTGTCCTAAGCTCCACCTTAACTCTCAATCTCTAGTGACAGGACCGATGTTTAGCCTCAGTGCGCTGGACTAGTACTTGCACAGCTCACAGTGACCTATTGAAATTGCTATACCTTCTTCCTGAGCAAAGACTGTAATCCTAATCTTCCTAATGTCTGCCTTTTCTTATGGTAGGAGCAGAGGGCCTACAGCTCTAAGAGAAGCACGATGAAGTTGCATCTGTGGGCTTTCTGATGGCAATGGGGCAAAATCATGGCAGCATGGTACAGGAAGCCATTCAAGTGAGATGAAAAAAGAAGAAACAGAGTGGTATTAGGGACAGTGTGAGAGATTGACACTGTTCTTCACAGCAAAGAGCGTGAGTTCCGATCCATGTGTCACTAGACTAGTGTCCAGGCTTCAGGACTTTTGCTCTGACTTGGAGAGAAGCTTGCTGTGGTAGGTGACTATCAGTCGACATGGCTCATGTAGATATGGATGTAGGCAAGATAAAGCAGAAGGTCTTGCACAGTCAGAACAAAGAGCTAGGCACTAAATTAAAGAGCAGAACCTCAAAAATAATAATCTCTAGATTATGACTTGAGCCATGTGCAAATTAATACAGGATAAATCAGATTAGAGAAATGAATGACTGATGTTGAGGAAAATGGTTCAAATTCAGTGAGGACTGGACTCAGCCTGGAGGCATGGGATCTCTAACATCACCTGAACTATGGCCGGGGCTGGTGTACTTATCAGCCACATAACTGGTGAAGTAGAGAGATTTTCAAACTAAATAAAACTTTTAAACCTTTGCACATTTCCACCTAACCCATTTATTTAACTGTTCTTCTTGATTCTCAAGTAATCCATGTAATCATGCCAGACGTAGTAGTGAACTGTCACCTCATCATGACCAAAATGGTTACCTTCAATGTTACCCCCATCTGTCAATGGCCGTAACACTTCATGCTCTATCACCTTCCCCCTTTTCTGTTAAGTTACCCCTCCTTCATACCTATTATCCAGTATGCTGCCTCCAATGCACACAACAAAGAGCTAGGCACTAAATTAAAGAGCAGAGCCTCAAAAATAATAATCTCCAGATTATGACTTACCTATCACAGCAATGGCCCCTGATAAACCCCTTTGACTTTCCCTGGACATCTCCCCAGGACTGACTGTAGTCCATTGCCTCCCTCTCCAACTGACTTTGAGAGACAGCCCCAACTGATGAATGAACAGATCTTTGGCTGTGCAGCTCCCTAACTGATTTACTGTGACTCCCCAGATTGTTTCAACTGAACTTTCAGCATTGAGTGTAGCCCACTCCGTGGATTGTGGAGGTAAGAGCATCCTGACCCTGGACATCCCGAGTGACCGACAGTGTCTGAGCCCTGGACTCACATTTGATGTTGTGATTGACCAGTGCCTTCGACTGAAAGATGTCTCTCTTGGCTTGACTGAGGACTACTTCTCTTTAGAGTCCCAGACATTGCCATTTGCTTGAAACACATGTTTGCCATGAACATTGCTGGCAAACGGTGCAGGTGGTAACATTAAGGTGGCACAGTGCTGTGCTGCAACATTTCCCACTCCTTGATTGGTGACTGACTGAAAACCATGATAAACCTGCCTGGTTTTCCAGAAAGCTCAAGAACACTGTGAGCCTTTAAGGTCTGATTGAGGCAGCAAAGGGGCAAAGCAAGACAAGGCAAACAAAGATACTGTGAGCATCCGAGTAGCTGCAAAGTGAGTGATCACTAAGAAAACATGCAAGGAGCTCTACTCTGTAGCCTGACCAATCCATGATTTGGGTGCTTGTCCACCTAGATAAAATGTCCTGGCAGCAGAGTTATGATGTAAGGTGCTCTAACATTAAGCATTGAAGTGGAGAACTGTATTGTAAGTGGGTTGGAGATGTGCCATGAGGATGCAGAAAGGCTGGTATAGTCCAATGCCAGCCTTCATGGGAGTTGTGGGTAGTTGCTTCTTGTGGAATGTGCCCTAAAACATTGGTGTCTGCAGTCTGAGATGGAGACCCAGAGGAGAAAACAGTGAGCTAGGGTCGTGCTGATTTTCTTGTCAGGAGTTGTCACCAACCAGTTTCTATTTGGTGGGTGGAGAGAATGGGAAAATGCACATCAATGAAATGATATTAGGTAGTAATTGGAAATAGACCTCTCACCAATCACGAGTGAGATTCCCATCTCGCTGTTCAGAGGATGGCTGTAGAATCATACTGTACATGGCTTCTCTCTGCAAAGATAGAAACACAGAAAATAGAAGCAGCAATAGGCTATTTGGCCCTTCGAACCTGCTCCATCATTCATTATGATCACGGCTGACCATTCAACTCACTACCCTGTTCCCATTTTCTCCTCATACCCTTTCATCCCTTTAGCACTAAAACGATATTCAACTTCGTCTTCAAAATGTTCAACATTTTGGCCTCAACCACTTTTTGTGGGAGAGAAGTTTGTGACAGGGCAGTATGGTGCCTCAATGGGTAGCATTGCTGCCTCACAGCGCCAGGGATCTGGGCTCAATTCCACCCTCACGTGACTGGCTGTGTGGAGTTTGCTCATTCTCCCTATGTCTGCGTGGGTTTCCTCCACATGCTCCAGTTTCCTACCACAGTTCAGGGATAGGTTAGGTGGATTAGCCAAGCTGAATTGCCCTATAGCGTGCAAACTCTGCACAGACAGTCATGTGAGAATGGAATTGAACCCAGGTCCCTAGCACTGTGATGGATGTGCAAGATAGGTGGATTGGCCATGCTGAACTGCCCCATACTGTGTAGGGATGTGCAGGTTAGGTGGATGGCAGCGTTACAGGGATAAGGTACAATTGGGGGTGGGGGGGAGGTGAGTGTGGGTGGGATGCTCTTCACAGGATTGGATGCGATGGGCCAAATGGCCTACTTCCAAACTGTGGGAATTCTATCATTCTATGAATTCTGCATGCTTGCCATGTCTGGGTGAAGAAATTGCTCCTCGTGCCAGTCTTAAATAGCCTACCCCATACCTATAAACTGTGTCGCTGGTTCTGGATTGCCCATTTCAGACTTGCTGAGTTTCTAAAGCATTTTCTATCATGTTGCTGGCACAGGAAGTTTGCTGCTGAGGTTTGTCGGATTAGGGATTTTCTTTTTGTCGGTAATATTATCTGGAAAGATCTGTATATTTCATCTTGCTATGTATTATTTCAGCACAAAGGCATTATATCATTATGCAAATACATTGTTCATTCTATTCTGCTGTTATCTCATCTCAGTTTGAAAAGCACAGCGTAAAGGCCAAAATCTGATTTGTAAAATTCATTTAATTAATTATGAAAATTGTGCTTATAACTGACAGGCAGATCTTTAACCATAATTTCAGTATAAATGTATTCTCTTCTGTCACTGTTACTTTCCGAGACACTGTTCCTTAGCTGTCTAAGTTGAATCACCTGAACAGTGTACATTTACAGCTCCCTGACATTGCTATTCCCTAATGCATTTTTTGGAAGAGAACATTGGCAGGAACATCACGATTTTCTAGCTGAAATTTCATGAAGTCAGTGGGTAGCTTGTTAGGCTTTCTAACAGTATTTTTAGTTATGTCTTTTTCTGGGAATAGAGACAGCCTTGCATAGATTAATTAAATAGTGAACACTCCAGCAATAAATCGGTTTAATGCCTCATTTTCCAATTGCTTTTATTGTCATTAACTTGTTAAGTTGTAAGAAATGTCAAACTATTTCATATCTTACAACTGAGCTCCACCAATAACATTCACTTTTTAGGTACTGCCCTCTGGGTACCTGTGCAAAACACAATCACTTTCACTTCCTCTTCAACTGATGTTCCCAAACAATTCTGAATCAAGCTTTGGCTACAATCCCCAACAAGCAGTTGTCATTGTTGAGGCTTGCATATTTATTGGTGCAGTATGGCTTGTCTCCACACTGTATGGATTCTATCTATTAGTTCCATCAGGTTGCAAAGGAAAAATCTCAGAACAGATGTCTGCCAGCCTCCAACATATTTTGTGAAATTGAGTATACACTTTGAATGTTATGTACACTCCAAGGATGACCCTCAGAAAGGAGTGGAAACAGGTGAGCAGGAAGTTTGACTTCCAGTATCTGGACCTGAAGACTTGGCAGCAATTTTAAAAGAGGTGTAATGACCTTGTATGGGTGGTCAAGGTGAGTGAATGCATTTTAACAAGACATCTCCTAATCACAAGCTCTCAGTCTGCTCAATCCATTGCTTGTCCAGCAGTGCAGCCTGGCACACAGCAGTCAAGCTAATGATACTAAGTTACTCAGTATGGGCAGTTACAGATCAGCAATAGTGCTATCCTAACCCTCATATCTCATAAATGAGTACAAAAGTGTTTTCCACTTATTGAGTGGATGCAAATTCAACAATAGATCTCTGAGAAAATAAAGCATTTATATCCAAGATACATAAGCAGGTGAACTCAATGGAATGGAGAACAATGTTATCCACTTCCAACTTCTTCTAAACTCGTGTACCATCCTGACTTGGAAATATATCACCAATTCTTCAATGTTGGTAGGTCAAAATCCTGGAACTCCTTAACAGTTCCATGGATGTACTTAGTTACTCGGACTGCAGCAGTCAAGAAGGTGGCTCAGCACCACTTCTTCAGAAATCATTAGGGATGAATAATAGATGCTACTCTTGCTAATAATATTCACATCCAAAGAAATATGAAATAAAATCCAATTTTGATTTTGATTTTGTAGGTTATAAAAAAGATGGTTGTTCAAATGTTATGTAAATGATCTATTTTGTTTTTACTATTAAATATCTGATAATATAAGAAAATTGTTGCATTGCTGTTGAATTTATATTGAAAGAAGCCATATTGTGAGTAATTAATCATCACCTGGTGGGATTCATAATAATCTCCTTTGTTTCTATAACTCACTCTTTAGAAGCTTATGTGGGTGTATTCTTACAATATTTGATCTGTAATAAATCAAAATTGTTCTATATATTTGTCTACTCACTGTCAAGGTTTTAAAGAAAGAATATTATAACTATTTCTGTACAAGTTTAATAAACCTTGCAAGTTTGAAAATTGGGACATGCCTGAGGCTCTCGTGAGAAATAGATTAACTGTGCTTACTGTAAATTATACAGAAAGAAATATAACAGACAGATTGTACTGAACACTGATTGTGTTTTGAGTCAATGGTGTGGGAATCTGAAAGATTTTTCTCATGTGAGTTCCTAGGGTGAGAGAGGTCACTATGAGAGTGCTGATGTCTGTTGATTTTAGGGGAAAAAAACCTGATTAAGTAAGGCAAGAGAAGCCATTGTGGGTAATGATTACAGGAGGGAGAAAGGTTCTGAAGACTGGGGTGATGAACATTGTTGGCATAGTAAATGGTGCTTCACTTTCATTGAAGGCAATTATAAATGAACATAGGTATGGAAGTTAATTGCAACTGTGACAAGTCCTCCCAATATTAGAACACAAAGAAAAAATGAGATCTCATAACAGAGCAAGCAAGGTTGAAAGCAACTGAAGACAAATTAAAAGAATTCATCACAGTGGGGAGTAGCTGCAAAAACCCATCATTGCGGGCTGTAAAACTGAATTATATTGTCGAGCAATTGGATGATGTTTCTGTCTAGGGGTCTAAAATAGTGAGCAGAAGCATACTCGAAGCCACAAGTGCACCTCTTGCCATATTGGTTAGGGATCCTCTTTAAACATTAAGAATGCATGTCTAAACTGGTGTTAGCTTCATTGTACATGCACAAAGACAGCCAAAAGCGTTTTCAGCTCTTTTCTGAATTCGACCATGAACAATTGTAGTTTGAAGTGTTTATGCAGAGGTCAGTGTTTTAACTTTCCTTTCAGGGAATACTGATGGCTTCCATCCAAGAGGGAAGTTAAACATTTTGCACTTACTTTATTGCACAGCTAAGGGGAGCTGTGCCTCTCCCAGCCCAACATTTAATCCACTAATGGTCCCCATTTCATTTTTCAGCACATCCTCCACATTAATACTTTTCTTAAAACTCTTAATAATGGGATGTGAGCATCACTGGCTAGGTCTGCATTTATTGTCCATCCCTCATTGCCCAGAGGGCAGTGAAGAGTCCAGCACATTGCTGTGAGACTGGAGTCACGTGTAGGCCAAATCAGATAAGGATGTTAGATTTCCTTCCCTAAAGCATGTTAGTAAACCAATGTGCTGTTACAACAATTGACAGAGGTTACGTGGTCTCCATTAGGCTAGCCTTTTTATTCCAGATTTTTATTGAATTGAAATTTCTCCATCTGCCATGGTGCAATTTGAGCCATGTACCCATAACATTAGTTTTAGATTCCTAGTCCAGGGACATTAACATTGTAGCATGTCTCCAGGACATTAGGTTGGGGTTCTGGATTATGAGTTCAATGACATTACGTCTTGCCACCATCTCGGTCTCCTTAATGACCACGAATGGTCCACCAGAAAACATATGGAGTTAAATCTCACATTTTATTTGTCCTATGTTCGAGATGTTTTGGAGAGTTAGTCACCATGAGGCCTAGCAAGCTTTCTTGCCATGTCTCACCAAATTTGCCATATTAATTGCCCACCATGCTCTAATGGCCTTCTTCCCATCTGATTTCTGCTCCGTCTTACGATGGGCTATTCCTGGAACAATTCAGCACACAGTGGATATCCCCTGCACCCTTGCACCCGTACATTCTTTGAAACTTGCTGTGCACCAGGACAAAGACAAGCCCTATTAGTCTGGAGCTGTCCTACACAGTTTCTGACATGTGCGCAGGACAACGGCAGACGGGGTCCCACTTTATTGACATGATCCTGAAGGAACTGGTGAAGGAGGCTATGCAAATACAGGACTGGCACCTTTGCCAGGACTGGCAGTGTCGGCCATGGCACCAGAACGTTCCGAGGTTTCCACCTAAGTTTCCCCTTATGTTGAGAGAATCCTGACTCTGACTACCCCAAGCAAGGCCTGCAAATGGTATCGGAGGCTGCCCTTCACTTACCTTGCCAGGATCCTCTGAGTTAACGCTATTCCCCCTTGGCTTGCCTGAGGTCTGCTGATGACCATTACAGGTTTCCTGGCTTGTGTCTACACTAAATGGCCTGGCGTGACAGCAGTCATATGAGTATATATTTCTGGCTGAGGGGGCAAAGCTCAAAAAAGTAAGGCAAGGCAATGCAAACAGAGATACTTTAAGCATCCAGATCAGCTCAAACTGAGTGAGCACCACGGGAGGAAGCAGAAAGCCTGTACATGTAGCCTGGTCCAGTCGATGAGCTGGGTGCTTGTCCCTGCCTGCACAGTGTCCTTGCTGCAGCATTGCAATAACAGTTTCTGGTGGAGACTGAGATGTAGCACTGAAGTGCAGAACAGTCTTGCAAGTGGATGAGATACACCATGACTGTATTTAAAGGCTGCCACATGTCAGATGCTAATGTCTGAGGACAGGAGGTGCATGTAGCCTGTGTCCGAGGTGCATGCCTGGAGATATTGATGCCTGGTTTCCAACATGGAGGTTATTCAGAGCAAGCAGTGAGCTGAATCCATTGGTTACTCGCATCAGGTTTTCCTGATATTGAGCTTGTTTGGCAAGTTTGATAAGGTGGGAGGTTGAATATTAAAGAGATGAATTGGGCTGTTAGCAATAAGCACTAACCATCGTCAGTTGGCAACTTGGCATTGTCCAGTGGGAACCTTGTTATGCCACTCATGAAAAACATTAAAGCTGGTGCAAGTTTGCTCCAGACGTTGAGATGGGTCTTGCTGCACTTGTCACCCAATTCTGCTGCAGATTGGTAAGATATTTTGCTCACAGTAGCTGATATGACGCCAAGAACTGTTTTTATTTTGGTCGCTACTGACATAAAAATTGATAAATACACGGAAATATTACTGTTAGTCTGCCCTTCATCAGTCGGTAGTATTTATTTTCAGTTTGGCTCATGAGCTGATCACAATAACAACACCGATAAGGAAACGTTGGGGTTTAATACAAACATGAAATCAGGTTGCAAAATATGTATCATGAAATTGGCTTTATTCACATGGGAAAGACTTCTAGCCACCAGAGGGCAATAACATATAGCAGTGTGACCTTTCCTTTCTCTCTTCCTCGTACTTCAAATTCCCATCTTATCTGAACTACCAATGCAAAAAATCTTCAGAATGAATATCATTAAAACAAACTCTCAATTGAACATAGTTCCCTAAAAAATGTAACATCATAAAAATGATTTTGGGATTGCACTTACTCTCTACCCACGGAGAGTTATTCTGCCTTTAATACATGCATTAATCCTTAATTATAAAATCTGCTGGACTTCTTAAAGCAAGCACTGAGGTTATGTCAGTGATACTCATTGATCGATGTGTTAAAAACCAGTACCATAGGATCAGGAATCTAGGCTGGGCTTGTGGGATACCATGATGCCAAGAGGTCCAAGTACTCTGACAGTCATTTCCAAGACATCTCGGACCCCTTGGGGTAGCCCACAAACCCACCAAAACATTAATACAGCAGCTAATGAACTTGAACTATACAGACAAGAATCAAAACTAATGTCATTTACAAAATATCGTGCAAGAACTGTAACAAACACTACATTGGACAAACAGGCAGAAAACTAGCCACCAGGATACATGAACATCAACAAGCCACAAAAATTACATTACCCTCTCCCACTAGTATCCCTACATACAGATAAGATAGGACACCACTTCGACTGGGACAACACATGTATCCTAGGACAAGCCAGAGACACGCACGAGAATTCCTAGAAGCATGGCATTCCAACCGGAACCCTATCAACAAACACATCGAGTTAGACACCAACTACCACCCCTGGAGAAAAAGAACTGGAAATGACATCACCACAGGAAATAACATAACCAACCTAAACATATAAATAGAAAGCAGGAACCATGTTCAGTGTCTCTTCTGAGCTATATTCCCCCCCTCAGAGAATAAATGCACCAACGGTTTTATTTCCAGAGTTTAATATCTATGTAAACAGAGGCCTATTGAAGATGTTACCTAGTAGGGTGACAAAATGTCTGGAAATGAATCTTCCAGCTCAGTGAGCAAACCTACATCCAGAACCTCAACTTGAGCTGCAAATCTTCTCAAAGCTCGATAGTGTTAGAATATTAATCAAGTTTCCAGTTAGAAATACCATGATGAGTGGGGCACCATATCTATGGAAAGATTTATGAACTCAAAATGGTAAATGTAATTAGTTTTAAAGTAAATAAATTATAGAAGAAAAATTAAGCTCTTGTTTTCCTATCAGAGGGCTGGGGTTAATGAAAGCAAAGGGAGGTTTGGCACCTGGCTGGAAAACCACTAAGAACTTATGTCACCTCTTTTCAGGACATCCTGCTGAGCAACATGATGTTAGGCACATATCTGGGCAGTGGTGAGTCTTCTGAGTGTGTTTGAATAAGGGAACCATCCTGTGGGAGCCCATTGACATTCCCAGACAAGCTCCCTGCATAGTGAGCCCACAGCTACCCGTTGACTGGGAAGAACAGAGATCTTACATAACTTTTTTAACCTCTAGTCTCAACAAAGAGAGAGATCCAAAGAGGTTAACAGCATAAATTCTAAAATAAAGTAAAACGATATTAATAATAACCAAAAGAAAATGGCCGTTATATGTGAACTGTTTTCTTTTTTTTTCTTTTTTTTCTCCCAAACTACCACCTAACTGAGGTAGTGCTTATTTTTTCCCTCCAGCACCCATGGTGCATCTCCTGTTTATTTTTTTTTCACCCGAGTGGCCGGTGACGAGTGGTGACCTTACACTCCTTTTTTTTTCTCTTTTAACCCCACACTACTCCCTCAGTGCGGTAGTGCTTATTTTTTCCCCAGCACCCATGGTGTGGGTGTGCAGGTGTGAGACACAGTGAAAGACACAAAGTGCACGAAACTTTATTCAATTTCCACCACCAGGAAGATAGAAAAACACCCGGGTGGCCAGTGACAAACACTGCCCTTCACATCAAAGGACAGTGCTGTGTGATCAAAACAGTGAAGGGGAGGGTAGGGACTAAATCAAAATAGAATTGGAGGGAGAAATGATGCACTCCACTCCCTGCGGCGCCCACCTCTCCCTGAACAACTCCAGGGCGTTGGTCGACACCGCGTGCTCCTTCTCCAAGGACACCCGGGCCCTAACGTAACCGCGGAAGAGGGGCAGGCAATCGGCCCTAACGACCCCCTCCACGGCCAGTTTGGCCAGGCCCAGGAGCAGAACCACGAGGAGATCTTCAGACCTGCCCTCCTTCCTCCGTACCGGGTGCCCAAAGATCAGGAGCGTGGGACTGAAGTGCAGCCAAAAACAGAGGAGAAGGTTTTTCAGAAAATCAAAAAGGGAGTGCAAACGCCCACACCCAATATACACGTGGTCCACGGACTCCACAGCGCCACAGAACAAGCAGTTGGGCTGGGAGCCCGTGAACCACCGCAATCTGCAGTTGTAGGGGACAGCTGCGTGCAGCACCCTCCACCCCAGATCCCCGAGAGAAAGGGGGAGGACTCCCGCGTAGAGAGCCCTCCACTGGGGATCCCCACCGCCCGGTGGCAAATGGGCACGCCAAGGCGTGTCCGGACGGTGGATGAGGGAGAAGAGGTGGACGGTATGCAGCAGCAGTCGATACAGGGCCCACCTTTTTA
>NC_057716.1:4657334-4705517 GCF_004010195.1 Chiloscyllium plagiosum | reverse complement strand
TTCCACCATCAGGAAGATAGGAAAACACCCGGGTGGCCAGTGATAAACACTGTCCTTCACATCAAAGGGCAGTGCTGTGTGATCAAAACAGTGAAGGGGAGGGTAGGGACTAAATCAAAATAGAGTTGGAGGGAGAAATGATGCACTCCACTCCCTGCGGCGCCCACCTCTCCCTGAACAACTCCAGGGTGTTGGTCGACGCCGCGTGCTCCTTCTCCAAGGACACCCGGGCTCTAACGTAACCGCGGAAGAGGGGCAGGCAGTCGGCCCTAACGACCCCCTCCACGGCCCGCTGCCTGGACCTGTTGATGGCCAGTTTGGCCAGGCCCAGGAGCAGACCCACGAGGAGGTCTTCAGACCTTCAGCTGTTTTCTTAAATGCAATCTGCCAATCAAGTCTGAATTAATGACCAATTAAACTTGAAAGTAGAAACTGCCTCACATTTCTAATTACAACCCCCCACCAATTTGCAAATTCCCCGACAAATCTTTTCTTGGAAATTTCTAAGACCCCAAAAATGTTGCATTTTACATAGATATTAAACTCTGGAAATAAAACTGTTGATGTATTTATTCTCTGAGGAGGAGAAGTATAGCTCAGAAGAGACACCTGCTACTGGTGGGAAAGCCTCATCAAATACTGAGAAAGAGTGGGAGTTTGAAGCTCGGCTTGTAATTGAAAGATAAACACACCCCCACCTTTCCCAGACTGCCAACCTGTCATACTACCATCCATTATTTATTACTCCAAATCTTTCGTTAAGGCTATCAAAATTCTACCTTTCTTAAGGGATAGAATGGAATACATGTCAGCTGAATGCATTTTATCAGCACAAAAAACAACTGTGGTTCTATTTAATTTATAACTGGTTAATTAATAAAATGGATTATGGAATGAGCTGAAGTGTGATTTGATAAAATTTAAGCGAGTTTAAATTCCCAAATTGAAGAAAGAACTCATGACATAATTAGTTTAAAACCCAGCAAACAGATGTTCTTCTGTCTCTCTCAAATTAATACTGTCTTCCTGTAGCTGAAGATCAACATCATGTGAATTCATTAGTGACTTAATATAATATTTAGCAGTATTGAATATTCTATCACAGCCATCCAGCTATGTATTTGTGTTATTGCAATGGTTATATGTGTGCCTGGTTTTTAATTAATTTTAGTATTGCGTGCACTCTGGTTATTACAAAATTGTTTATAAAGCAATCAATACTGCTTAATGTGAACTTTCAAGACCAGACTATCTAAATGTCATTGAGAAGTATTTACCATATCTTTCTTTCTATGCCAACCACATTTCTTTGATCAACAGCTTAGGCAATACTCTGCCAATTCTTAGTGTATAGAAGTTTATACACTAAGAATACAAGCCGTCTGCACTAACATAAGCAAACCTTGAACTGCAGCCCTGAATTATCTTTGCTGAGTTTGATCACTGCATATACATCTCATGGTCAGTTTCCTGAGGTAGCCAGGAGAAATAGTTGCAAGCAGTCATTTCTTGGTAATTCCTTCTGTGAATAGCTCTTTTGTATTTACATCCTCCTCTTTTCTCCCCCCAAAGTTGTACAGAGCATTTCATGATTATATCAGCTAAGGCAAGCTGTTGCCTCTCAAGCCTCTGGCACTACCATATTGTCAGTGGCTGCCAAGTAAAGGTTTAGTGAGATCTTGCTCTTCGGGGTAACCCTGTGCTTCCACACCCTGCTGCTCTTTCCTCGCCTGTACCTTGAAGATAGGTAGTTACATAACTAAATAAGTTATTAATTCAAATTAACACAATGGAAATTAAATGGGAGAGCTTGATGTATGGATTAGTAGTTTATTTTCCTGAAAAGTGTTGCTATGGAAATAGCGTTACAATACAGGGCTGTAGGAATCTGTGATGGTTTTATTGCTGTCTCTGATCGAATCCCAATTTTAAATGAACAAATTCTGCGCCATATGGGCACACACATTAGGATCACTGAAATAATCCTGCCAAGTGAATGTTTGAAAAGGAAAACCTTTGGCATAACGATAGGTAACGGTAGGATTGGTGGAGACAAGAACATTGATACGGTAGAATCTTGAGAGAGAAAGATCTGAAAAACCATCACCTGAAGCTTATGTATTTTTGGCTCAGTCCAAGTTGCATCAAGTATTTTGGAAGAACTTCCATCACGAGGCTTAGCAGATTTTCTTACCACGTCTTACTAAACTAACCTCATTAATAACCTCTCACATGCTGTGGCATCCCTCATATCCGATTCCAGCCCCATCTTTCCATGTTCTGTTCCTGGACCAGATCGCCAATCAGGATTTTCTTAAATTCACTGGCGTCTCTGGTGCCAGAAACATCTTTAAAAGTCCATTGTGCCCCTGGACAGGCAGTGTCAATCCAGAGCTAGCCTGCATGGTTACTGCATTCAGCACAGACATAGCATACAGGAGGAAGTCCATACATTGCTTTGTAGGCACAGTCGTGGAGGTGGTATAGATATGGATGTCCTCTTCCCCCAGGATCCCCAATGGAAGCCACAACAACCGACCATGTCAGTTTGGTTCAAGATTGCCCCACCCATCAGTGTAATCTCAGTCATCTGGAGGAATGGCCAGGACAATAGGAAGCAGAGCAATGACATTCTCCACTCCATCAGTGTGAGTGTCACCATTTTCTTCTCTCCGCTACCTCACTCTCGCTCTGTCACTGCTGCTGTCCCACCTCTCACCAAGGCATATGCTCTACTGTGTTCAGTAAGGCTTGTAACATCTTCCCTCGCTCACTATCACCCAACCAACCCAGACATCACTAACCCTACATGTGCTCAGCGCCACCTACCCGCTCACTCTGGACACCTCCCCAGCTGGACCAACAGCTGTCCAGTCCACTTTAGCTCCATTAATACTTGCCTCTCTCTCATTCCGGGAGGAAAGCAGCCCCAACAGGGCCGAAAGCTGGGAGATGGCCAAAAGCTAGTGGAGATTCAGTCCCTCACTCCTTATTTGGATAGCATCCTGTTCTGACCACCCTGAGTGGCTGACTATTTTCAAGCACAGCACTGTTATTGGAGGCGGCCCTTAACTTACTGAGCCAGATCTCCCTGAGTGAAGGCTACCATTCTCAACTTGATTGAGGCCTGATGACTACCAAGGGAATCTTCCTTCCTTTGTGTCTGTGCTAAATGACAGGATAAAACAGAAACAATATGAGCCTTGTATCTGGCTGAGGGATTAATGTGCAACTTTAATTTGAGCCATTCAAAAAAGCAAATGAGATGGTGAAGCTGTTCCTCTTCTGCTCTGTGACAGCCTCTCTCTCAGATGATTCCAGTCCAGCCCTTTGTTCACACTCCCAACAGCATGGTTGTGTGACCTTTCTCTGAGAACTTCATGGACTCCTGCACCTCCCAAAAGAACAGTCTGTTTTTGTGTTAAGAATACACAGAAGTTCAAATGAAAAGAAATGATGCGTACAAGCACTGAAAATTTCATTAAAAACAAATCATGCTGAAAATGCACAACAGGTCAGCCAGCAAGTAAAAAGAGATTATAAAAAAGTTCTGTAATGTTTCAGATTGCTGATAAAAGACACTTCTTATTGAAGGTTTCCATTTGCACTCATCAATATAATTTACAAGAGATAGTAGTGTAAAAGGAAAACAACATTATAAAAAATACTGTATGAGTATCAAATACTGATTAATTGCAAATTAATTATGAATAGTAGAGCTCAAAAAGACATTCTGCCTATCACACAAATTAATAACATGGTGTATTCATTTCAGCACCTGCATAGTGCCAGACAGGCAGATCATATCAGACAATGCATCCATCACGAGCTGTACTCTACGTGCAGCGTTACCTGTCACTTACTGTGTGAGAAATATGCTGGTATATGAAATATTAATTATTAGGTTACAGTGCATTGTATTTTCCTACATATTGCATCTTGCCTTTTATAAGACAACATATTCTTAATTTATCAGAAACAATATCACAGGATATTGTGTCTCCAACACTCCCACCCACTTCAGAGTGACTTATACTGAGCTTCATGCTGTTTTAGAGTGTTATAAAAGGCATCTAATGACCTTCCATTTCCCACCTTGTTGCTTCAGTTAATGGTGTTTCTTAAACATGCACAGCTGGCCAGTATTCAGTAACCAAAGGGAGCCTCCCCAGTAGTGCTATTTAAAGGGATCACCATTCAACTTGCAGGTTACTTGGCTTTCACTGTCTATTAAGTGTTGAGAATGCTGCTCAGAAAGTGATATCTGACAAGATCAGCTCCATCTGGTGTGAACACCTTGCTTTTGGATATCTCCAGGATATCTTGCAGCATGGTTTATTCTGAAAGAAAGTATTAGTTACAAAAAGTTTGCATTAGCAGCAAAACCCAAGTAGTTTCTGTCTTTGATTATTTTGTCTTTCCCAGGCCATGATGTCTGAGGCAGGAGGACCATGCCACTGAATTCCCACTACTCCATCACTAACAGAATAGTCTGCATTTTCACCAATCCTTTAGCTATCAGACTGCTCAAGTCTTAAGGAATATTTGTCCATCACCAAGCTGATGGCTCACCTTGAAAGCCAACCACATGTGGCTAACACTTCATATGAGAGCCATGTTGCCATGACGAATGGCATCAGCTACAGCAATGGCTCCATTGCCCGGACTGTTGTGGAGCTACAGCTGCCAGCACTCACCAAAGTGGGCTTCCTTGTGTTCGGTCAATTTTCCTAAAATTCAACAGAAGATCACAGGCCATCAGACCATAAGATACAGGAGCAGAATTAGGCTATTCGATCCATCGAGTCTGCACCACAAATCGGTCATGGCTGATATATCTCTCAACCCTATTCACCTACCTTCCCCCCGTAATCCCCTTAATTAATCAAAACTATTCAAAAAATTAGGGTTCGCATGTACCCCAAGAAATAGTGCATTCTGTCCTCCAGGGTTTCTGCAATTCTCCTGCAAAGTTTCAGTAGTATTATGAGGATCTCTTTGTTTACTTTCATTGTTCAAACCCCGCTGCTGTATTCTTCATTTTTATGATTTATTTTGCATGTTTCCACAACACATTTTGCACTTGATTGCTAATTAATTTTCTGTGAAATGTCTACCTATTTATGGCTTATTTTTGCTTCGAGTCTATTCTTCCCTTTGTTATGCTGTGTTGCTAGGTTGAACACCAATAACAGTGAAACAATAGAACATATGGAGAAAGCTACATTAAGCAGATTACAATGCAAACAATGCAGACATGTGTCTCTACTTCACAGAATGTGCTCCAAATAATTGTGTCCAAGATTTACAATTGGAGCATTTACAATTGGATGCTTACGGATAGTTTTCCTGCAAGCAGAAGAGGACAGTAGCCTTGTATTGTCTGCAGAGAGAGAGAAAGAAAGATGGATTTGTAATCATATATTGTCTCTGACAACCTCATGGCACCCCAAAGTGATTTACACAAAAACAAAGAAGTCTTGAAGTGTACTCACTGTTGAACTGGAGGAAATGTGATAGACAGGCTTGGATATAGCAAAGTGCCCCAAACATAAATGTAAAGGCACAGCTCATTGTGTTTTAATGGTTATTGATCAACTTACAAGGGTGGCATGATGGCTCAGCGGTTAACACTGCTGCTTGACAGCACCAGGGACCCAGGTTTGATTCCAGCCTTATGTGACTGTCTGTGTGGAGTTTGCACATTCTCCTCATGTCTGCATTGGTTTCCTCCTACAGTCCAAAGACGTGCAGGTTAGGTCGATTGGCCATGGGAAATGCAAGGTAACAGGGACAGGATGGAGGGCTGAGCCTGAATGGGATGGTCGGTGCAGACCTGATAGATCATATGGCCTCTTTCTGCACGAGAGGGATTGTATGATACATTGCCGACAACTTTGGCAGAACCATCTGTCGTTACTTTGGAATGATGTGGAGTCCTTTAATCCAACTGAGAAGACAAACAGGCCTTGGTTTAAAGTCGCATCTGAAAGATTTCATCTCTGACAGTACAGCACTGGAGTGTTAGCCTGAATTTTGAGACGGATAAGGTTGTTGCCTGTGTACCCTCTATTTCTCTTTGCTGCACACTCACTGGGAAGCCATTGACTCACCAATCGACATGCTGTGTACAGCTGGCACCTTCAGGAACTGTTGCCAAGCTCACACCTCAGAGGTTTACAAGAGAGCAGGGAAAGTTAGAGGGAACATTGCCTAAACCCCACTTCACTGAAGCATAAAAAGCTATTTCAGATCACCTTCCCTATGAGGAGAGTTGATAGAATGGACATGGTGCCTGTGCATATTTAACACCGCACACTTGACTTGCTAAACAAAAATTGATAAAAGTGATGCCAGGAAGTCAACCATGCACATATATGAGTCAGAATTTGATGCTAAAGCTCACTGTCTCTGATTGGGAGCAAATTGTTTTTATTATTTTGTTTAAATCCTTGAACACTCTGGTGCAGTATGAGAAAATCAGATTGCATTTACACATTGTAGAACATGGAACATTATTGTACTAATGACACACCAGTTTTTGGAATAGGCAATTTTCATTGGCTTTTTATTATAATTTACTATGTGCGAAGCTATTGTCAAATTGCAGTATTAACTAAAGCATTCTAGTTTAACTGAAGTAACCAAATTGTTTTTCACAGTTGAACTCCACCGTATTATGTAAAAATATTTTGCAAAATGAGAAACAAATACTGCATATGAAAACAGCACACCATTATTTTGTTGCATAACATCCACACAAATCAAACCATAATCTTATTCCCGAAGCATTTGTCGGACAATTATGGAGATTCATATTCTTTTACACAATGGTGTGATGATCACCTGTAACAAGGCTATTTGTCATTAAACATTTTAAGCAAAACAAGAGCCATGCAGGTGTGACTGCAAAAGTGGGTCAAGGAAAATGCCGGGCCTGGACTGGCAACCAGGCTGTACCCTCTATCTTTTTTCACCTCTCCCCATCTCACTACCCTGCCCCCTACTCCCTTTATCTGCAGCTCCCCTTACATCCACCCCCAGTCCTGAAGAAGGGTTACACCTGAAACGTTGACTTCTCCAACTCCTGATGCTGTCTGGCTTGCTGTGTTCTACCTTGGATTCCAGCATCCGCAGTTTTCTTTCTTTAAGAAAGGTTGGGTTAGCATTGGATGTTTAACACAAGACAAAACAAGACCAAAGAATGCACTATATAATCAACTGGTTTGAAATGTCAGTTTATTTTACTTGGTTTGTGCTGACCTTGGCACTGTTGGATTTATTTAACTGACAATTCTTAACAAAGTACATGGTTAATTTTAACATCACAGAAGTACTTGAAAATTCATTAAAGAGGCATTATTTAACTGTCAATCACATAGTGTGCACCAGGTTAACAAGTGGAAATCTCTCAGTAATCTATTCACAATCATTTGTTTGGCTTCTAAACATTGTCTGTTCTATAAGCAATTCTATAATTTATCCACATTCAATACCCATCAAAAATGCATTACTGTAGGGAAAGAGCATGCAAATTGGATGAATGAATGGTGGGGTGTATTTCTGACTTCTGGCAGTGGCCAGCCTATGCATGGTGCAATAGCATTTTCCTCAGGCTACAGGGGCATATGAGTGGAGTTGACACAGAGCAAGACGAGCTGCTGGAAGAGGGAAGGGGGCGGAGGAGTTCTCCCAGCAGGAGGCCAAGTTCACAAAAAATAATCAGTGAGAAATTGTGCCACCTGAGACTCAGCGAGACAGAGTGGGTCAGACATAACTGCTTCAGGAACTCTGTGCTCACTGAAGTCCACCACATGCTGTAGTCACAACCACAACCTCAAATCAAAGCAATGGCTGAATTATCAACGGCTGATGGGGTGGGGAAGTGTACATGGCAATAACATTTCACACACCTGGGTCTTCTAAGGCAGACATGTGGTAATCATAATGTATGTGCTACAGGGGAAATAATGGCCTAGTGGTATTTTCGCTAGACAATTAATCCACAAAGGAAAAAGTGAGGACTGCAGATGCTGGAGACCAGAGTTGAAAAATGTGGTGCTGGAAAAACACAGCAGGCCAGGCAGCATCCAAGGAGCAGGAGAATCAACGTTTCGGGCATAAGCCCTTCTTCAGGAATTAATCCACAAACTCAGCTAATGTTCTGAGGACCTGAGTTCAAATCCTGCCGTGGTAGAATTTGAATTTAATAAACAATATGAAATGAAGAGTCTGATGATGACCATGACATGATTGTTGATTTTTAAAAAAATCAGCTGGTTCACTAGGAAAGGAAAACTGTTATCTTTACATGATCTGGCCTTCGTGTGACTGCAGACCCACAGCAATGTGGTTGGCTCTTATCTGTCCTCTAGGAAATTAGGGATGGACAATAAATGCTGGCCTAGCCAGAGATGCCTATATCCTGTGAGTGAATTTTTAAAATCATAGGATTACGTAGGATATCCAACAGGGGCACAGGCCTAACTAGTCCAAGCTAGATTTTACTTACCATTTGAAGCCTTTCCCATATTGTTTCATTTAAATTTATCATTGTAACCATCAATTTGCTTTCACCTCAATGCTTGTTGAACTTGCTCCTAAATTGACCCAAACTATTTGCTTCAACTGTTCCCTTGGATAGTGAGTAGCACTTACAGTTTACCATCCACTGTTGCTTAAGAGAGACCATTGAACATGGGAACAGAAGAACAGGAAGAGGTAATTCTGCCCCTCAAGCGTGCTCTATCATTGTTCATTGTGATTTTGGGTGATTTTAATAGAAGTGAAAGAACTGCAGATGTTCTGAGGAAGGGTCACTCGACCTGAAATGTTAACTTTGATTTCTCTCCACAGATGCTGCCAGACCTGCTAAACTTTCCCAGTAATTTCTATTTTTGAGTGATCTTAATTCCACAAATCTGTCATTGCCCCACATCCCTTAATACTTTTAACACAAATCTATTGAAAATCTATTAATCTCATATTTGGTATTAACAATTCATTGAGCAACTTGCAGAAGGGAGTTCCAAACTTCTACCACCACTTTATATCTGGAAGTGTCTCAGTTCTGAGAAGTCTGGCTCCAATTTTCAGAATATTCCACAACTAGGTGAAAAGCTGTATCTCTGTCTATTTTCATATCCCCTCAGTACCTTGAAGATTTCATTCAAATAATCCTTTAACCTTCTAAATTCTGAGGCATTGAACTCTAATTTGGGTCGTACAAAGTTAAAAATTCTGGACATATTCGGGAGGTCTGGCAGCAACTGTGAATAGAGAAACAGAATTGTTGGGTAGTATTTAACTGTGTGCATCAAAGAAAGATGGAGTTTCTTCTTCATCATTGTTCTTTTACTACTGTTACTACATGAGGTAAACACTCCTGCTTAATTTAAAGCAACACAGAAAGGATTTATCCCGTGCAGTAATCTGTGAAAATTCGAGAGGCCAAGAATTATTTAAAGTAAAAATTAAACAACCTTATTTCTTAAAATATAACAGAGAAAGATTAGTTAACAACTATGTACAAGTCCTTCCTCTAACCTATCTTTTACCTTCCCTTCTATAATACTAGTCTGATAAAACGTCCGATTAAGATTTACAAAACAAAACTTCTTATTGCAAAACCAGGCAGCTTTTGATTCTTCTCTGTACAGTATTCCTGTCTTCTTTTCTTCTTCTTGGGGATTCTACTTCACAGTTACTGATCGATAGAGATACCTTTAAGAGAGCTATTTTTCTGTGCAGTATGCAGATGTTGTTGGCCTGGCTGTTCTCCTCCCAACTGTTCAATTTTCCTCCCAGATCATTGGATTGTGTACATTGGTTTTGGAGATTGTCAATATACTAAATTCAAACTTGATTGGAGTTTTTTTTTGAGAGCATAATTTAAACCAATTGGCTGAATTTGAATCTGTTTTTGTCTCTAGGCAGCCAGCTACCCTAGCTACCCCAGTAGCTGGAACACGTTACATTGTATCTTATTGAGAACACTTGGTGCTGTCACTGCTAGCTTTTAACTGTCTTAAAGGTACAGTACATCCACATCTTCATAACACTACAGTCTGGCCAGATTGCAGTTCTTAAGTATTTGCAAGGAAAGAGTGGCATTGTCAGTATTATTGTGAGCTAAGTCAAGGAAAGCAATTCTTACACCATCTGCAGCTTGTAAATCAGCAGAGATTGTAAGATGGAGGTAAAGTATGATGTCAGATAGCCCTACCGCTGATCTCAAGCTTAATGAATGCGGATCCATTGAAGATCACCAATGAAACCTTCGTTAGGGTTAGAACATGCAGTTGTGCGCACTCTGACGGGGAGATTCTGATCTCTTTAGTTATGAGAAAGTTAGTCCTGCAATGGCAGAGTGGTGAGGAATGTGTCTGAGAGAACAATGTGTTTGGTAATGTGGCTGTCATGGCTCAATAGCAAGCAGTGTGTTTAAATTATGAGATTATCATGACCATGATCAACTGACATTTTGAACTTTTAATTGCAACAGGTGCTATTTAAAAAGCAGACTGAAATGGCCAAAAGATAATTGCAGATGTATATCCAGTGGCTGTTTGGTGAGCAATTCTAGAATGTCATACCTGAAGGTATCAAAGAGGCTTCAAAGTGAGGAATGCACTAAAAACTGAACTGTAATTTCCTGTGACTGAACAAGACAGGAAAAAAGAGAGTAGTTTGTGGAAGAGACACGTTTGTATTTCTCTCTTTCATTGATACATTAACTGCAATGCTATTTGTTAATTAGCATGACTGCATGCAGCCAAATGTAAATATGCTGTTGAATGGCTGCATTCCTTATTAGGAGATTCAAGTTTCTGCAAGGTCAACTGCATTTCAAAACAGTTCAAGCTCACATGTACAGCCTGTTTGTGCTTCTTAGAGGCACAGCCTGGCTTGATTAGATTAGATGCTGCAACTGCTTGTAGGAGAGAGACTGATAGAACAGGAGGAAGAGTGAATTATGGTGCGATGAAAGAGAGAGTGAGTGAGAGGGAGCTCCAAGTTCTCTGAAGCTGCACTAAATGTCTTTAGTTGAAGGTTAACTTGGGAGTGTGAGTTTCAGCCATGGTGTCTGTGGGCCAGTGGCTGAGGACTCTCTTGTGTTGTCTGCTGGAAGCTTGTTAGCAAGCCAGTTCAAAACTAAAGGGTAAAAATCAAGAATCTCAAAATTGACTGCTCAACTAACACAACAATTCAACTACTTGCTCAGAATTGATTGCTCAGAAATCAATGTTTCAGTGTCTTCCTGTCATGAACAACCCTGAGATGGATCTGTATCTCTTTTAACTTTTATCTTCTTTCTCATTTCTAAGCTGTGCATATGTGTGTTGAGTTATCATTCCTACTTATATCAGGAGCCACCTGTATTCACTAATAAACTCACTTTGTCGCCAACTTAGGAAAGCCTCATTAAAATAGCTTCTTTTTGTGCCTAAACACCTTTGGCCCACACAAGATTTTAAAATTAATCTTGTGGTAACCAACTATGATGGTCGGTAAATAAAGAGGAGTCAGTTCCTACCATTTAATCCAGGATGGGGTTTAAGATTAGATTACCTACAGAATGGAAACAGGCCATTTGGCCCAACAAGTCCATACTGACCCTCCAAACATTAACCCACCCAGAGCTATTCCCCTACCCTATATTAACCTCTGACTAATGCACCTAACACTATGGGCAATTTAGCATGACCAATTCACCTGACCTGCACATCTTTGGATTGTGGGAGGTAACCGGAGAACCCGGAGGAAACCCACACAGACATGGGGAGATGTGCAAACTCCCGCAAAGTCACCCAAGGCTGGGATCAAACCCGGGTCCCTGGCACTGTGAGGCAGCAGTGCTAAACCATTGAGCCACCATGATGCCCTTAAGTAAGTTAACAGTTTAAGGTATACCATCCAGAGCCATAACACATTAAGGAACCTTAATGGGGAGTGGTCATAAGAAGGTATAGATGTGAGGCTTGCAGCATTGCTAAATATTTGGGGATGAATAAGCCAGAGATGTTGATTATTATTATACAGGATATGTTAGATTCCAGAGTGAAACTAGCTTGATAGGTTATTTGCAATTAATTTACTGTGGCAGATTAGTTATTGAACATTTTCACACAAGGCTGGCAATGTACTTTTAACAAATGAACATCAAAGTTCATTACACACATGAACTGAGGAAAAAACAATTTTACATTATATAACAACTAATTGAAAGAATCTTGTTACAAAGGTCAGAAATGAAGCTTTACTCCCAAGAAAAACTTTACAGATACACAAACCGAAATGAAAGCTCACCCTGTAGTCACTTTATAGTTGCCTGTTCAAGGAACAAGTTGGCATGGCTGTACTTGGTTTCTTTTTGACAACCCTCTGAACTCACTTAATGCTATCTTCTTTAGTTTACGGCGCTTCATGAGATCTTAAACAAATTGCAAACATAGCTTCGTTACTCTTTAACATGTATTCCTTAATCTCGTGTATTGAACGGGATACCTTCCTTCCTGACACCATTAAATTTTCTGTTTCTGAAGCTTTTCTCTTACTAACTTCTAAACCACTCATATGTTCTTTTCTCCTGCCCTTGATACTGTAGAGATTGTTAAGCTACACACCTGATGTTATTGACCTTATCTCTCTGAGTGACCTGTTTCTTTTAGAAATAATTCTGCACGCTCATTGACCTTATGGATGGTTCTGCTTTTTGACAACTTACTTTTGTCTCTGTCTGCCTGTGCCATTGGATGCCTTGTTGCTAGGCAACAGCACATTTTGTTTTTCTTTGTTCTGTTCTTACTTTCTAAAGTATTTTTATCTGTAGGGTTTTCTGAAACCTCATTTAAACGCACGAAAACACATTTCCAGACAATGCAGAGCCACCCACAGAGATAATCTAAATTGAAACTAATACTATCTTCTTCCCATATTAACACATCAAAAATGGAAGTGGAAATCAAGCTACGCATGGTTCTGTCTATTTTAGAATCCAAGCTTCGAAATGATAATAATATATCAGGAACCTTTATCACAGCGTGAGCATGATTAAAAAAGATGGGTGAGTGATGGAGCTGTGGTGCATTCACCAAATATCATTTGAGGCTAATGGTTCAGTTGATGCAATAGGCATTTGAAAATATATTCACTGACCATGATGTCTCATATGAACATGTTGAGCTTTCTGTAAGGGTGAGTGTGTGTGTGTCCCTCTCTAAATATCCCTTCAAGAAGTACATGCAGATTATACTTGTTTAACTGTTTTGAGGTGCAGCTAACATTGCATGAACAAAGATACTCTACTAAGGAATGAAGCCACTCAACAGCACATTTGTCCTTGGCTGCATGCAATAATCGTTAATTAACAGACAACATTCAGACTACGTCATCAAAGGCAATGAGCATATTACAATCATTGTGCCTATTTTACTAATATCCAATTTAGCACCCAAAGACAAATGTATTTACTTCTCCCAAGTCATAAACCTATATTAAAAAGTCTACAGAAAAGAGCAAGGTTTCTTGTGGTGCAGTGGAGTGTCTCTGGGTTGGAGGCCTTGGTTCAAGTCCACCCACCTCCGGGGTGCAGCATAACATGCATTTAAAGGCAGCATAAGGTTTTTCTCACTTCACCCAAACTCCCTTCTCCGTTCTCCCTCAGACATCAAGCCGACTGATACTCAACACGTTTCACTGCATTATACATGGTTATTTCACAGCAAATGAAAAGTTATTTCAAACAAGTGTCAAAGGTTATGTAAAAATGTTAACTTAACTTGAGTATTAGGGCAGCAATGTGTCTCCTGAGCATGTCTAAGTACAACTGATGAGGTGAATTACTGAAAGGGAGACAAGAAAATTTTGTATCGGTGATAGTACAGTATAACACAATGTGATAGATTTGAGACTAAATTTAAAATACCTCCAATTGGTTCATTTAACCCACTAGGAATTGTCCTGTTTTCTTCTTGGCATTTCCTCAGGATCAGTGGTGACTTACTTCCATTCCATTCAATGGTTTGGTAGATGGCTGATAATATCAATGTGTGAGTTGCAGACTCTGTCACATGTGGAGCTTGCTCTTTGAGAGTGGCGTAGTTGAGTTTTTGTTGGCGTTTTGCACTTTCTCTAATGTTTCAGCTTCAACTCTGCATGCTCCTAGCAATGTCTTTTTACATTCTAGGTCTTCCCAAGTGTATCTTTTTCATACCATGGTTGACACCATTACCACTACATGGAAATCGATTGTCAACTTGTCTGATTACACCCTTCAACCAGACAAAATCGAAGCTCTCAGCCGAGGGCTCAATTTCTACCCCACAACCAAAATGGTCCCCATTGGTCTCACAGCCAACACAGAGGAAATCATCAGATGAATGAGGCTCGAGGAATTTTTCCACAAACCCCAAGATGTCAGCAGCAAGCCCAATGAGACAACCAACAAACTGGAACAGTCAACAGAGAGACCAATGGTTCTGCGACCAAAGAAGAAAGAGTCGAATTGGACCCCTCCAGAAGGCCGCTGTCCTGGGCTCGACATGTATGCTCAAGCTCTCAGGAGATGGATTAACACCAGAGTCATCAACCGTGCTTACAAGGTAGCGCAGAATGTTACTCAAGCACAATGCAATGCCATCAATGCTCTCAAAACCAATCACAACATCATTATCAAACCAGTGGGAACCATTGTTATACAGAATAGAATGGACTACTGCAAAGAAGCATACCGACAACTGAACAACCCAGGAACACTACTAAGAGCTACCTGCCTATCCAACCAAAGAACACACCCATCAAGTCAACAGACAGATCAACACCTTTGATCCAGACCTTCAGAGTATCCTATGTGCTCTCCTCCTGTGTACTTCTCTCATAGAGAGACATCTACTGCCTTCTAAAGATACACAAAGCCAACACACCTGGATGTCCCATCGTATCAGGAATCAGGACCCTGTATGAGAACATCTCTGGCTATGTTGAGGGCATCTTTAAGCCTATTGTATAGGGGACCCCCCAGTTTCTATCGTGACACAATGGATTTCTTACAGAAACTCAACACCATGGGACAGTTGAACAGGAACATTCCTCTTCACAACAGACGTTTTAGCACTCTACACCAGCATACCCCACAGCGATGGCATCACTGACCGAGCCTCAGTACTCAATATCAAAAAGTGCCAATCTCCAGACACCATCCTACAACTCATCTGCTTCATCCTCTTCACCTTTGACAACCAGTTCTTTATCCAGATACATGGAACAGCCATAGGGACCAAATTTGCACCTCACTATGCCAGCATTTTCATGCACAAGGTCAAGCAAGACTTCTTTGCTGTGCAGGACCTCCAACCAATGTTATACACCAGATGCATTGACAACATTTTCTTGTTCTGTACTCATGGCGAGGAATCACTGAAATGACTACATAACGATATCAACAGGTTTCATCCCACCATCAGACTTACCATGGACTATTTTTCAAAATCACCACGCAACCCTGCCATGGCAACCACTGCAAGACATGTCAGCTCATCAACATGGATACTACCATCGCCCATGGGAACACTACCCACCATGTACACAGCAGATACTCATGTGACTCAATCAATGCTGTCTACCTCATACGCTGCAGGTAAGGATGCTCGGAGGCATGGGATATTGCCGAGACCATGCAGACGCTACGACAATAGATGAATGGACACTGTGCAACAATCACCATAGACTTTATATACAATAGACTTTATATTATCCAGCACTTCATTCGCACCACTTGTATGATCTTTTGATCTCTCTGCCCTTGATTACTCTGCCATTCTGTGTCTGTGTGCTGTTCTCTCTCACTTCACCTGACGAAGAAGCAATGCTCTGAAAGCTATTGGACTATAACCTGGTGTCGTGTGACTTCTGACTTTGTCCACCCTGAGCCAACACTGGCACTTCCACATCATTCTTCGCTTTGGTCAGTCAAAAGTCAGAGTCTCTGATGAATCAGCTGGGATATTTGACTTTGGTAGCTCAGTGGTTAATATTGCTGCCTTACAGTGCCAGGGATCTGGGCTTGATTCCACCCTGTGTGCAGTTTGCATATTCTCTCTGTGCCTGCATGGGCTTCCTCTGGGTGCAGAGGTTTCCTTCCACAGTCTAAAGATGCATCGGTTAGGTGGATTGGTCATGTTAAAATCTCTTTAGTGTCCAGAGATGTGCAGGCTAGGTGGATCAGCCATGGGAAATTCCTGGGATAGGGTGGGTCTGAATGGCGATGTGAACTTGATGGGCCAAATAGTCTGCTTCCACACTGTAGGGATTCTATGATTCTTAAGGGATATTTTTAGGACATCCCAAAAGTGCTTCCATTGCCATGCTGCCATGACTGACATCCGAGTAGAGCATGAGGAGTGTGGAGTCAGGGATATGAATTATGTGTTCAAGCCAGTGAAGTAGTTTCTGAGTAATTGACACCTCACTGCAGGGCACATTGCAGTTGGCCACCTTGCTTGCCCTGCATTTGAAGGGTCTTGGAAAGACTTTGATGAGTCTACTCTAGGAAGCCTAAGTCTTTGAAGCACATAAGAGTGTGGAAGTCACTGCTGCCCGGTACATCATGATCACAGCCTCAGGTTTGACACCCTGATTCTTAAATATGCTTTTCCAAGTCATATCATACTCGCCTTATCCACAAAATGGTGACATTGAAAATGGATAATATAGATATCTATTTAATATTAGAGTGAAGTATAAATCACATGAGTTACACCAGTTGACTCACTCTCTTTAGCACGATGAAAATTTGTCTAAAAAAAATTCTGGTTTCAGAAATGTAATGAATGGAGTGTCATTTTAAAATTTGTTTTCTTGGCATAATCAAAGTAGAAGAAAAATGCAATATGGTCAACTTATAGTCTGTCCTAATGAAGGGTCCTGCCCAAAACATCAACTCTCCTGCTCCTCGGATGCTGCCTGACCTGCTGTGCTTTTTCCCTGGTGCCACACTTTATCAATTCAGAGAAGTCTGCATATATTTGAAGTAATCTAAAATCCAATGTTTCTTCTATCTTATAGAGAGCACATGCTTATCTTTATCAGCCAGCTACATCAGGAAAATGGCATTATTCATTTATAGTAACACTTGTAATAATTATTATGCTTACAACATGCTAAATTTGTCAGCTACTTTGGCCAGCTTAGTAGGTTTAACAAGAAATTTGTGCCGAATATATTGATTTTTATGCATGGAAAGCACCAATGAATGCACACCCTTTAACTACTTCATTTGTGAAATTGACCCTTTGTCTTGGGAATTGAATTCCAGCTGAGAATGAAACAAGTTCCAATAAGATTCCCCTTCATTTCAAGTAATCTAAACAAAGCTGTGAAGGTTTGGAAGAGAGGAAAACTTATTTCAAACAACTGTGGACCTACAGGCTCTGGTGTAATTCTTATCCCCTGAATATTGTTTGATTTCAGACTTGAAAAGAATCCCACTGCTGACAAATACATTTCAGAAAAAAAGACATCAGTGCTGTGAAGCATTGAAACAAAATGAAATGACTTCACACTGGTTCATTGGTGTACAGTAAAAAACTACTATGGTTTAGATTCCTAGCTGTTTAAAGGGCCATTTTCTCATATGCTTTCAATTGACAATTGTCTGGAACGCTGTTTCTGAATGAGCACGTATGTAAATATCTTCTGCATACTTGAACTGAATGACTGAGGTTAGACTGATTTTGGTTTTTGGACTGAAGGCAGCATGAGTTGAAGAGTTTCCCATCAGTCCTATCTCAATCACTACGGTGTGTGAGTAATTTGCTGTACAAAAAAGGTTTAGACTTGCATTGAGGAAAATGGAGATGCGTTGAAACAATATTGTTTGATTCATGTACTGAGTTAGGATCCTGTTGCTGGGAATAATGGCTTAAATATCACCACTGAGTCTGCTCATGGTGGTGACAAATTTCAGAATTCAAGCAAATCTGAGCAGTTTACTTCATAAACCTTCATGTTTGACAGAGTCAAAAACTTATTGAGATTAAAAAAGGGCTACACACAGTTCCTTTGTCCTGGAGAAGGGTTATGCCTGAAACATCGACTCTCTTGCTCCTCAGATGCTTCCTGGCCTGCTGTGCTTTTCCAGTGCCACACTTCATCAACTTTGTAATACTCTTTGTATTTTTTTTGAATTTACCACATAGTAAAGATCATGTTTCTGATTTATCTTGGTTGGCAAAAACTGCCCTGTCATTCTGGAAAGATTTCCTTGGCCACTGGGCGGAGTGGGAATTCAGGAGGATCCTAGCAAAGATCTTGCTTTGGAAAACAGCAGGGAAACTCCTCTGGAGCTACTGCATTCAGAGACATCTCCCTTCTTCCATACAAGTCACATTCACAGCTTTCCTAGGATCTCTTGGCTTGCATTCTTTCTTCTGGATGAGTGGTATGAGATCATGCATTTGTGTCAGGAGTATGTCTGCACTTTGTTTCTGAATTTTGGCAGAGATTGCACCAGCTGCAGGACGTTTTAGCTGTTGATTGGACGAGAGTGGTGCCGAAACTGAAGTGGATGGGGTAATGAGGAGTTAAGGTTTTTCAAGACAAAGACATTGTCTTTGTTGAGGAGCTCTTAAAAACGTCCTCTCCATTGAGCACAAACTGTCTTTCTGTCCTTGATGAGCTCCCTCTATATTTTATTGTCAGTGCTGTGGAATCCTTGAATGGTTGGGCTATTGATCATCTTGATAACGCAGAAGACCATAAGACCATAAGACATAGGAGCGGAAGTAAGGTCATTCGGCCCATCAAGTCCACTCCGGCATTCAGTCATGGCTGATGGGCATTTCAACTCCACTTACCCGCATTCTCCCCATAGCCCTTAATTCCTTGTGACATCAAGAATTTATCAATTTCTGCCTTGAAGACATTTAGCGTCCCAGCCTCCACTGCACTCTGCGGCAATGAATTCCACAGGCCCACCACTCTCTGGCTGAAGAAATGTCTCCGCATTTCTGTTCTGAATTTACCCCCTCTAATTCTAAGGCTGTGTCCACGGGTCCTAGTCTCCTCGCCTAACGGAAACAATTTCCTAGCGTCCACCCTCTCCAAGCCATGTATTATCTTGTAAGTTTCTATTAGATCTCCCCTTAATCTTCTAAACTCCAATGAATACAATCCCAGGATCCTCAGCCGTTCCTCCTATGTTAGACCTACCATTCCAGGGATCATCCGTGTGAATCTCCGCTGGACACGCTCCAGTGCCAGTATGTCCTTCCTGAGGTGTGGGGACCAAAACTGGACACAGTACTCCAAATGGGGCCTAACCAGAGCTTTATAAAGTCTCAGTAGCACAACGGTGCTTTTATATTCTAACCCGCTTGAGATAATTGACAACATTGCATTTGCTTTCTTAATCACGGACTCAACCTGCATGTTTACCTTTAGAGAATCCTCAACTAGCACTGCCAGATCCCTTTGTACTTTGGCTTTACGAAGAAACTGTGAAGTCCTCCTGTTGATTCAGTTTAATGGTGAAATTCTTGAAAAAGTGAATCATTTGCTGTATGGTGGTGCCTCCTGTTGATGAAGGCAGACGATAGACAGTGAGACGTGTCGTTGTCATGAAGTGCCAACTCAGCCTTCAGCTCAAGTCCTGGATCTCAAACCACAGAGTGAAATCTTGCTTTGTTGGGCAGCAATGATTCCCGTGTTCCTCTACCCTTTGAAGACTTGGACAACTTAGAGCAGGCACCTCAAAGGCCTAGAGAAGTACCATCGGTGGTACCTTTGCAAGATCTAGTGGCAGGAAAGATGGTCCAGCAGCAGTATCGCTTGGTGAGCCAGTACAACACTGAGGTGGTCTCAGAACCAGCTCTTCTAGATGTGATATGTCCTTCATATGCCTGACAACAGACTCCCAAAACAACTGCTCTACTCAGAACTCGATTGCAGCAGGAGACTTCCAGGTAGACAGTGGAAATGTTTTAGGGATCTTCTTACAGAATCCATGAAGGTATCAATATCCTCACAGAGGAATCTGGCTAATGATTGACCAAAAGATAAAAAGTTTATTCTGGAACATATCAAGAGACTTCATCAAGAGTACATCAAGGTGAAGTTGGTAAAGGGAGTGCATAAATCTCCAAGCACTTCATCTGCCCATCCTGTCAAGCATGTCCTGCACTGCATGTTACTGATCCTGTGGTCAGACATTGGACTTAGCAAGCATGTTGTACATCCATAATCTCCATCATTGATGGCTGTGCCTCCATTTGCACAGACTATCCAGCTCTGCAATAAGCTCTGCAAACCTCCTTCACTTTTCTCCTCTTTTAAAAAGCTCCTTAAAACTTGCCTTGTTGTCTAAGATTATCTACCCTAATACTTCCTCAAGTGACTTTGCATTAAATTTTGTTTGAGAGTGCAGTCAAGAAGCCAATATAATGTTTTCTTACGTTAAAACTAACTATATAAATGCAAGTTGTTGTTGCTGTTCCTATAGTAGATAGTTGGCTAAAATGATCAAGTTATTTTTGGGAGGGGTTCTTGCAATCAAAGAACAAAGAACAAAGATAATTTACAGCCCAGGAATAGGCCTTTCAGCCCTCCAAGCCTGAGCCGATCCAATCCACTGTCTATACCTATCGCCCAATTCCAAAGCATTTGTGTCCCTCTGCTCCCCACCTACTCATACATCTGTCCAGATGCACCTTAAATGAATCTATCGTGCCTGCCTCTACTAACTCTGCTGGCAATGCGTTCCAGGCATCTACCACCCTCTATGTAAAGTACTTGCTGTAAACGTTTCACCTCTCACCTTGAATGCGTGACCTCTCATTATTGAATCCCTCACCCTGGGAAAAAGCTTATCTCTATCTACTCTGACTATACCCTTCATGATTTTGTAGACCTCAATCAATTCCCCCCTCAATCTCCTTTTATTATAATGAAAACAATCCTAACTAACTCAACCTCTCTTCAGAGCTAGCATCTTCCATGCCAGGCAACATCCTCGTAAACCTTCTCTGCACCCTCTCCAAAGCATTCACATCCTTTTGGTAATGTGGTGACCAGAACTGTACGCACGTATTCTAAATGTGGCCGAGCCAAAGTCTTGTACAATTTTAACATGACCTGCCAGCTCTTACACTCAATCCAATGAAGGCAAGCATACCATATGCCTTCTTGACCACTCTATCCACCTGTGCAGCTACCTTCAGGGACCTGATCTCCCAGATCTCTCTGCCCATCAACTTTTCGCAAGGCTCTTCCGTTTATAGTATTGTTTGCTCCAGAATTAGACTTCCCAAAGTGCATCACCTCACATTTGCCTGGATTGAACTCCATCTGCCACTTCTCCGCCCAACTCTCCAATCTATCTATATTCTCCTTTATTCTTTGACAGTCCCCTATGCTTTCTGCTACTCCACCAATCTTTGTGTCATCTGCAAATTTACTCAGACCAACAATGCCCTCTTCCAGATCTTTTATGTTTATTACAAACAATAGCGGCCCTAGCACTGATCTCTGTGGAATAGCACTGCTCACTTTTCTCCATTTCAAGAAACTCCCTTCAACTACTGATCTCTGCCTCCTGTTGCTCAACCAGTTCTTTATCCACCGAGCAAGAACACCCTGCACACCGTATGACTTCACGTTCTCCATTAGTTTACCATGAGGAACCTTGTCAAAACCTTACCAACTTTCATGTATATGATATATACAGCCCTTCCTTCATCTATCAACTCGGTCAATTCCTCAAAGAACTCTATTAAGTTGATAAGGCACGATCTCCCCCACACAAAGCTATGTTGCCTATCATTGATAACCTCATTCTTTGCCAAATGTAAATAGATTTTATCCCTCAGTACCTTCTCCAGCAACTTTACTACCACTGGCGTCAGGCTCACTGATCTGTAGTTACCTGGAATATCCCTACTACCCTTCTTGCACAGGAGGACAAGATGAGCAGCCCTCCAGTCCTCATGTGTTTAAGGATGCTACAAAGATATCTATCAGGGCCCCAGCAATTTTCTTTCTCGCCTCCCTCAGCAACCTGGGATAGATCCCATCTGGTCCTGGAGATTTGTCCACCTAAATATCCTCTAGCCGACCCACACATCTTCCCTCCTTATGTCAACATGATCCAGAGTAAACAAACTTCTATCTCTAATCTCAGCATTCATCACCTCCCATTCCTGAGTGAACACTGATGCAAAGTAATCATTGAGAATCTCACCCATTTTCTCAGGTTTGACACACAGCCTTCCTTCCTTATCCTTTAGTGGACCAACCCTTTCTCTGGTTACACTCTTGCTTCTTATATAAGAATAAAAGGCGTTGGGATTCTCCTTAACTCTGCTCGCTAAAGTTATTTCATGACCCCTTTTAGCCCGCTTGATTCCTCGTTTAAGATTGGTTCTCTTCTCCCGATACACCTCCAAGGCCCATTTTGTTCTTAGATGCCTGGACCTTATGTACGCTTCCCTTTTCCTTTTGGCTAGTCGCATGATTTCTCCTGTCATCCACAGCTCATGAACCTTACCTTTCCTATCTTTTGTTTTCAATGGGACATGCCTATCCGGCATTATCTTTAATCTATCTTTGAAAGCTTCCCACATTCTCAAATGTGGACTTTCCTTCAAATAGCTGTGCCCAATCCACATTTCCCAGCTCCTGCCTAATTTTGATATAATTGACCTTGGCCCAGTTTAGTACACGTCCCTTAGGACCACTCTCATCTTTGTCTATGAGTATTCTAAAACTTACACAATTGTGGTCACTATTCCCAAAGAAATCCTCCACTGCAACTTCTACCACCTGGCCTGGCTCATTCACAAACACCAAGTCCAATGTGGCCCCTTCCCTTGTCAGACTATTGACATATTGGGCACTCCTTACAAAGGCTGCCTTATCTGACCTCTGACACTAAGCGCATCACAGTCAATGTTGGGAAAATTAAAATCTTCCATCACCACCACCCTGTGGCTCTACATGGTTCCATAATCTGTTTGCCTATTTGTTCTTCTACCTCATGCTCACTGTTGGGAGGCCTGTAGTACAGCCCCAACAATGTAACTGCACCCTTCTTTTTTTCAGCTCCACCCATAATGCCTCACTGCTCAAGCCCTCCATAGTGTCCTCCTTTAGCACAGCCGTGATATCATCCCTGACCAGCAATGCAACTCCTCCCCCCCTTTTACTTCCTTCCCTGTCCTGTCTGAATCATCTATATCCTCGTACATTTAGTTGCCAATCATGCCCTTCCTTCAACCAAGTCTAACTGATTGCAATAATGTCATACTCCCAGGCACCAATCCAAGCCCTAAGTTCATCTGCCTTATCCACTATACCCCTTGCATTAAAGTATATGCACCAGGCTGCCAGTTCTTTTGCGTTAGTCTACTCTCTGCCTACTCTTCCTCTTCATAATGCTAACTTCACGATCCTTACAGTCTCTAGTTTCCACCTCACTGTCTACTTGTCTTCTCTTCTGATTCCCAGCCCCCTGCCACATTAGTTTAAAACTCCCCAACAGCAATAGCAAAAACTCCCCCAAGGACATTGGTTCCGGTCTGGTTCAGGTGTAGACCGTCCAATTTGTAATAGTCCCACCTTCCCCAGAAACTGTTCCAATATCCCACAAATCTAAACCCCTCCCTCCTACACCATCTCTCAAATCACCTGCCTATTCTTTCATTTCTAGCCTGGCTAGCACGTGGCACTGGTACAATCCTGAGATCACTACCTTTGAGGTCCTCCTCTTTAACTTCTAGCTCCCTGAATTCTGCTTTCAGGACCACACCTCGTTTTTTACTTATATCATTGATGCCTATATGCACCATGACAACTGACTGTTCACCCTCCCCTTTCAGAAATGCTCTGCAGCCGAACGGTGACATCCCCAATCCGAGCACCTGGGAGACAACATACCTTCCAAGAATCTCGTTTTTGGCCACAGAATCGCCTATTTACTCCCCTTACAATAGAATCCCACAATAGATGACTTTGGCCCTACAAGTCTTTTTCCCGCCTTTCTGAACAGCAGAGCCCACCACTGTGCCATGATCCTGGCAACTGCTGCCCTCCCCGGTGAGCCATCTCCCCCAACAGTATCCAAAACGGTATACCTGTTTTGGAGGGAGTTGACTGCAGGGGACACCTGCACTGCCTACCAACTCTTTCTCTGCCTTTTGGTCACCCATTCATTGTCTCCCTCAGCAATTCTAATCTGTGCGTGACCAATTCACTAAACGTGCTATCCACGACCACCTCAACATTGCGGATGCTCCACAGTGAGTCCATCCGCAGCTCCAGATGAAAAAAAGACTCTGTAAAGTAAGGTTCTTTTTTTCTTTTAGATATTTAAGTGCATTATTTGGTGTTCTTTAGTTGATATAAAGCTAAGGCTTGCAATGGCAGGGGACCTCAGACTTGTTGCATGTGGTCAAACAACAGCTGCAGCTGGACACACTTCTTGCAAGTGTAAGAGTCAGGAACGTCAGCCACGTCCCTGAGCTCCCACATCAGACAAGAGGCACATGCAACAAGTCTGAGGTCCCCTGCCATTGCAAGCCTTAGCTTTATATCAACTAAAGAACACCAAATAATGCACTTAAATATCTAAAAGAAAAAAAGAACCTTACTTTACAGAGTCTTTTTTTCATCTGGTCAGAGGAGGAGGGGGGACAGTGGTGCGGGAGGATACAAGTGTAGTATCTCAGGTTTAGCCGCTGCCAAATTACCTTCCCGGCAATCTCCTTGACTTCAACGTCACCTCCACTCTGTCTCCCTCTGCTCCCGGACAGGAAAAAGCATTGTCTTAAAAAATATTTCTGTTCCTCCAGAACCTCAACCAAAGATAGTAAACATTTGAGAAAACCACCAAGGAAATTAAAAGCAATTTCTCTGCCTTTTGGTTCTTAAACTCACCTGTGTTACTAGGACAACTGGACATAGTCTCTGGAAAGATATTCTTGTATTTGTAGGTGTTCCACATTCCAGGAAGCTCACAGAATCCTTACAGTGTGGAAACAGGCCATTCGGTCCAACAAATCCACACTGACTCTCCATAGGGCATCCCACTCAGACTCATCCACCTACCCTTTCCTTGTAACCTTGCATTTCCCATGGCTAATCCACCTAAACATGCACATCCGCTGGACACTATGGACAATTTAGCATAGTCAATCCACCTAACCCAGGTCCCTGGCACTGTGAGGCAGCAGTACTAACCACTGAGCCACCTTGCCATAACTGTTATGTAGTTATATAAACATTTAGTTTGCGTGTACACATTGTGAGTTCTGTTGAATTTTACAACACAACACTCACCATCTCATATTCCTTTGCTCTCTGAGCATGGAAAATATGTACAGGCAGTTAAGCCTGCAAGCTGATCAGAACATCTGTTCAACAAGCTGCACTTAACTCTCTGTGTGGAGTTTGCACATTTTCCCCGTGTCTGCGTGGGTTTCCTCCGGGTGCTCCGGTTTCCTCCCACAATCCAAAAAAATGTGCAGGTTAGGTGAATTGGCCATGCTAAATTGCCCATAGTGTTAGGTGAAGGGGTAAATGTAAGAGAATGGGTCTGGGTGGGTTACGCTTCGGCGGGTCGGTGTGGACTTGCTGGGCCGAAGGGCCTGTTTCCACACTGTAAGTAATCTAATCTAATCTAATCTAATCTAACTAAACAATGCTTGGACAAAAGAATTGCCTTTTTGGATTTAGAGAGTGAAATTGGAACACTTGGGTCATACCAGAGAGGATCAAAATGGACAACACAGTCGTAAGTGAGAACAAAACCCTGGGAGAAACAGTGAAAGTCCAACCTGAATATTCATTAATGGATGATAAATGGACAAATGATAAATGGCTGTGAGAGAGTAGGTAGGCTGGTAGGTGGATGGATGGGTGAGGCGGGGTGAATGAGTAGCAGAATTGGGTCAGGAGTACTAGTCATGTCAGAGAGGTAGTCAGAGTTCAGTTGCAGGATAATTGAGTGGGTTAGCAGCGATAGTTGGGCTGAAGGGGTTATCCTATTGATGGTGGAGGGATGCTGCAGGAGTTCAGAGAGAGCAGTCAGGTTGGGTTGGTTGGGGAAGTACTCGAGTTAGGGGGTTTTAGTTGAGTTGATCCAGCAGTTGGAGGGTGATAGGGTAGGGTGGCAGATTGTATGTTGGCGGGGTCAGTGTGTAATTGTGTGATCAGGGGAGGGGGACAACTCAGATAGAGTGGGTTGGGGTGGTGTGGATTTACCTATGTTTTAACGTGTCCAACATTTTCTGTGAGGCTATTCAGGAAAGTACCTGGTTCTGTTCAAAGACTCCAACTGGATCTCAGGTAATGGTGGAGGATCCTAGGAGAATTGTTTGCGAGAAGTTTCAACTTCCCAGGCAGTTCTGTACATCAGAACTTTCACAGGTTCCCAAAATGCATTTTTTAAAATCAAACATTCAGTCTCGAATAATCGCCACCCGAGGAAGACCTATTCAGCATCAGCTGAAATGCAAAGACTACATTCTACCTCCGTTTTCACTGATGTTACTTCCTGTGTGATTTGACATTTCCAGTAATTTCACGTATTTGTGTTGCAAAACTGTGAGTCTGCCATTTGACGACTCACAATCTGTATCCGTGAAAGCTGTTGGAATTGATCTGTCACTTGCATCAATTTCAGCAGGAACTGGGTTCTGGACAGAGATTGCAAGCCGTGAATCGGAATCCAGGATGGGTTTCTCATCTAACTGCGGAAGGGCAGTAAAACGGCCATCATCCAGAGCCTAGATTAGAGTGGTGCTGGAAAAGCACAGCAGTTCAGGCAGCATCCGAGGAGCAGTAGACGTTTCGGGCAAAAGCCCTTCATCAGGCTTTTGCCTGAAACGTCTACTGCTCCTCGGATGCTGCCTGAACTGTTGTGCTTTTCCAGCACCACTCTAATCTAGGCTCTGGTTTCCAGCATCTGCAGTCATTGTTTTTACTCTAGGCCATCATCCAGAGATCATTCTGAACATTGTCCGCTTGTAAAGCAAAGAACCTTTGAAGTTGGAGATCAGAAACAAAAGCAGAACTTGCTGGAGAAACTCAGCAGGTCTGGCAGCATCAGTGGAGAGAAAGCAGAGTTAACATTTTGGGTCCAGTGACCCTTATTCAGGTTATCCAGGAAAAGATGGTTTATAACTGAAGACAGAGTGGAAAGGAACAAGTGGGTAGGCGGAAAGGGAGCCCAGAGGGAGAGAAAGTGACAGTTAAGGAGACAAAGGGATGGTTGATACTATGCCGGGGAGAAAGAAAAGTTGATAATGGGAGCGATAATAAGGTGAAAATGGGTTTTGGTTGTGTTGATAGCAGTCCATGTCATGACAGGGCCTGGGGTATGGTGATAGGTAATGGACATGGAAGAAGGTGCTAAGGCTGTAAAATTATTGAATTTTATGAGTCCAAAGATGTGCAGGTTAGCTGGATTGGCCATGCTAAATTGCCCATAGTGTTCAGGATGTGTAGGTTAAGCGTATTAGTCAGGAGAAATGTAGAGTAATCGGGTAGGGAAATGGGTCTTCAGAGAGTTGGTGTGGACTACTTGGGCCAACTGGCCTGTTTCCACACTACAGACATTCTATGATTCTATGAATATTGTGTCCTGAAGGCTGCAAAGTTCCCAAGTGCAAAGTGAAATGCTATTCTTCCGGCTTGTGCTGAGCTTTGCCCTGGAGCACTGCAGCAGGCCAAAGCAGAAATGTTGGCCAGGGAACACAGCGGTGTGCTGAAGTGGCAGGCAACTGGATGTTTGGAATCATTTTTGCAGACAGAACTGCAAAGCAGTTGGCCAGTCTGCTCTTGCCTCCCCAAAGTAGAGGAGACCACACTGTGAACAGTGAATGCAGTGGACTAGATTGAGTAAAGTGCTTCACGTGGAAAGTGTGTCTGGGGCCTTGGACAGTGAAAGGTGAGGAATTAAATGAGCAGGTGTTACACCTTCTGCTATTGCATGAAAAGGTACCTTGGGAGTGTGTGGGGCTGTTGGGAGTGAGGGACAATTGGACCAGGGTGTCCCAGAGGAAAAATCCCTGTGAAAGGCTGGCAAAGGAGGGGAGGGGAATATGTGTCTGGTGGTGGCATTCAATTGGAGATCTTGGAAATGGCGGTTTATGATCCCAAAGTAGCTGATTCCCTAGGAGAATTGAAACTTCTGACAGGTATTAACCCAGCATTTGGAACCCTCCAAAACTGCCACCGACTTTGGGCCAAATACTTCAGATAGGTTTGACTGATGTAGCTTAGTAGTCATCCTGGAAAAAAATATACTTTAACTCATGGGTAACTATTAAACTGAACTTTCCAACTCTCCACTGACCACACAGACTTGACTACTGTCCTGGATCTGTACCCCCACAGATACATGACCACATCCCTTTGCCGCCATAACTTGTGCTGAAGTGTTGTAGTCAGCTATTTTTCTTGTTTAGAGTAACAGTTACAAAACAGTTTGGAAATTTTAATTTGATGCATAAAAACAGTACAGCCTATGTAATCATTACATTGAGACTAAATGTTTATTTGATTATTTCATTTTGAGTTCTGTTACTATAATTTCAATGTCAAACCATCTAATGAAGTGGTTAGAAACTTATACTTTTTAATTCATTCATGGGATGTAGGCATTTCTGGCAAGGCTAGCATTTATTGATACTATCAAATCTTTGGATTAGGTGTTGGTGAGGTGCCTTCTTGAATACAACTGATGGCTTGATTAGCTATGATAGAGAACAGTAAAAAGTCACACATAGAGCTGAGCAGTTAAGGGTTCTGTATTAGTGAATAAGATGTGTTTTTTCAGTGGAGTCTTGGGTCATACAGCCAGAAACAAACCCTTCGGCCCAACTCATCCATGCCTATCAGGTTTCGGAAACCGTGCTAGTCCCATTTGCCTGCACTTGGTCCATATCTTGTTTAAACTGTATATATCACTCTTGAATTGGATCTTCCACATTTGCCCCAGATTGAACTCCATCTGCCATTTCTCTGCCCAACTCTCCAACCTATTTATATTCTGTTGCATTCTCTGAGATTGATGAGGGCAGAGCAGTAGATGTGATCTATATGGACTTCGGTGGGGCGTTTGACGGGGTTCCCCATGGGAGACTGATTAGCAAGGTTAGATCTCATGGAATACAGGGAGAACTAACCATTTGGATACAGAACTGGCTAAAAGGTAGAGGACAGAGGGTGGTGGTGGAGGGTTGTTTTCTGACTGGAGGCCTGTGATCGGTGGAGTGCCACAGGGATTGGTGCTGAGTCCTCTACTTTTTGTCATTTACTTAAATGATTTGGATGCGAGCATAAGAGGTACAGTTAGTAGGTTTACAGATGACACCAAGATTGGAGGTGTAGTGGACAGTGAAGAGGGTTACCTCAGATTACAACAGGATCTGGACCAGATGGGCCAATGGGCTGAGATGTGGTAGATGGAGTTTAATTCAGATAAATGGGAGGTGCTGCACTTTGGGAAAGCAAATCTTAGCAGGACTTATACACTTAATGGTAAGATCCTGGGGATGTTGCTGAACAAAGAGACCTTGGAGTGCCGGTTCATAGCTTCTTGAAAGAGGAGTCGCAGGTAGATAGGATAGTGAAGAAGGCATTTGGTATGCTTTCCTTTATTGGTCAGAGTATTGAGAGCGTCGGAGGCTGAGGGGAGACCTTATAGAGGTTTACAAAATTATGAGGGGCATGGATAGGATAAATAGACAAAGTCTTTTCCCTGGGGTCAGGGAGTCCAGAACTAGAGGGTACAGGTTTAGGGTGAGAGGGGAAAGATATAAAAGAGACCTAAGAGGCAACCTTTTCATGAAGAAGGTGGTACGTGTATGGAATGAGCTGTCAGAGGATGTGGTGGAAGCTGGTACAATTGCAACATTGAAGAGGCATTTGAGTATATGAATAGGAAGGGTTTGGAGGGATATGGGCTGAGTGCTGGCAGGTGGGACTAGATTGGGTTGGGATATCTGGTCGGCATGGACAGGTTGGGCCGAAGGGTCTGTTTCCATGCTGTACATCTCTATGACTCTATATCATGTACCTGTCAAATGTCTTTTAAATGATGTAATTGTATCCACCTCTATTACTTCCTCTAGCAGCTTGTTCCAAATATGCACCACCCTCTGTGTGAAGAACTTGCCCCTCAGGTCCCTTTTAAACCTTCCCTCACTCATCTTAAGATTCTGCCATCAAGTATTGGACTCCCCTACCCTGCGGAGAGAACCTTGGCCATTAACCTTATCTGTGTCCCATATGATTTTATAAACCTCTATAAGGCCACCCCTCAGCCTCCTATTCTCTAGGGAAATAGGCCCCAACCTATTCTAATAACTCAAAACTCCAGTCTCGATAACATCCTTGTAAATCGTTTTTTGCATCCTTTCCAGTTTAATAACACCCTTCCTATAGCAGGGCAACCAGAATTGTATGCTGTACTTCAAATTTGGCCTTATCAATGTCTTGTACAGCTGTAAATGACCAACTCCGCTACTCAATGCACTGACCGATGAAGGCAAGCATGCCAAACATTTTCTTCACCACACTGTCTACCTGTGACTCTACTTTCAAGGAACTATATGTCTCTCTATTTGACACTACTCTCCAGGGCTCTACTATTTAAGTGGTTTTCCTGCCCTGATTTGTCTTACCAAAATGCAACACCTTGCATTTATTGGAATTAAACTCCATCTGCCATTCCTCAGCCCATTTTGCCCCATTGATCATGGCCACCATTAACGATACCAACTTTTAAATTCCATATTTATTTAGTTAACTTAATTAAAATCCCCCATTGCTCTGATGGGATGTGAACCCAAAGTAGATGAATACTGTTCCATGGACCCAAGCACAATAAAACAACAAACAATTTGTATTTAGAAATATTCTATTCATCCCATTATCACGTGAAGCCACATGAATAATGCAATTCTCTCACAAATTTAAACCCTTACACAATTTGAATTGATTCTCTGCTTTCTCAAAATAGTTTTCCTAGTGTCTGTGCTTTGGTTGATATGACACCCTGGAAATCCAACAGCTAGCTGTGTGGATTTTCTCCAGTTTTCCAGGTGTCCTATCACAGTCGACCCAAAGTAATGTCCAACCAAAGGACTGTGAAAAAAACAAATTTCTGCAGATGCTGGAATCTGAAACCAAAAGAGAAAATGCTGGAAAATCTCAGCAGGTCTGGCAGCATCTGTAATGAGAGAAAAGAACTGATGTTTCAAGCCCAGCTTTGATAAAGGGTCAGTTAGACTCGAAAACGTCAGTTCTTTTCTCTCCTTACAAATGCTGCCAGACCTGCTGAGATTTTCCAGCATTTTCTTTTTTGGTCTAAGGACTGTGAAGTTGTTTTGATGAGGGGATTTTGTATTGCTATACTCCTTGACCTAGATTTTGTCCAACCTTGAAGTTATCATTTTTGAGTCACAGCAAAAAGGAACAATGTGACCATATCCTAGATGGTCTATCTGATGCAATTTGACAGTTGGATTGCTTGACACAGGGATTGTGTGACCTTCACCCTTACACTACTTTATAGTAATGCCCCAGACACTCTTTGGATTTGAAATGCTGCATATTTCACCTCAGTAATTGTGTCTTATTAACCTGTGCCATTGTTAACATATAAACATTCTAGTGAATAATGGAGTAAGCAAATTAATCAATGAGTTGAGTTGCACAATTGAATGCTGGCACATGTGTGGCATCTTGCCAAAGCCCATTAAATTCTGATCTCAGCACTCAGATATTCATTATAGATCAGGATCACTAACTTGCTGGATTTCTGCTAGAAGTTGTTCCACAGAATCAGAACATATTTAAGCTTTCTGGGAGCACGTGTTGACTATTCTTTCTCAACTCCATTTCCCACCTGAAGACTTCTTTTATATTTCCAAAAAAAGTGTACATTTAATCTAAAACTGTTTCAAAGGGTCATTAGGGGCTTGTAGAAATAAAAAGATGTTGAACTAAAGGAAGAGATAAAACCTGGAATGTTTTAAATCTACATGCAGGAGATATGTTTTCAGGTGGAGAGGTGTAGGGCATTAGGAATTCCCAAAGCATGGGGCAGCTAAAGACACAGTCACCATTGACATGGCACTGGGTAGGGCCTGGACAAAATATCAGTCAGTAAGTTATAAAAATGCTGAATCTGGGAGGGGGCAGGGTAAGAGCTCATGGAGTTACTGGGTGGTACTGTAGGAGCATATGGAGTTTGCAAGAAGAACATAAATATACTGAGATATTTTCTTCCAATGCATTTTAAAAAGATGTTCTGTACACCTACTCTTTGGGTTACAGAAGTTCTGCAACTTTTATATCAAATGTTACAATTTGCCATTAAATTTAACCTTACAAACTTCTTAGCTTCTCTGTGGCTCATCTCAGCTTGGTGCACATCCACTGTCAGCTGGACTGAGACAGACAGTTCCCTAAATGCCAGCCGCCTCCAGCAAACTCAGAATCATTTTTGAAGTACAGTTTCTAACAAGCCCTTAAGGATTTTAACTTACGTTAACTGGAGCATGGTCAAATTCACAGGCCCCTGCCCTCAACAAGATTGCTGACCTTGAGAATGGAGATAGGACATCAACACGCATAATATAACTGCTACTTCTTCAGGCTGTGGAAAATCAGCCCTTCAAGTATTTCCACATTGTATTCTATAGTGGAATGTATCACAAAGCACTAAGCATCTTTGAACTCAGCTCCTGATAACACAAAGCAGCAGTACCCAGTGTTCAGCAGATTTATGGATCAGTCACTTCAGACATTTTTCAAGTATTTGATTTAGGCTGTGGATACAGATGTTATCATGTGAGAAGTGGTGCGGTAGGGTGAGAGAGATTAAAGGCATGACAGACCTGAATGAATGCACACAGTTACAGCTCCAGTGGGTTGTCGACAGATATCTCTCAATTGGTGTTAATTCTGTTCCTCTTCAAGCAAGATTTCATTATGATGTAAACACTTAGCATTAGTAGTTAAACCTTCAGAACCATGAAAGTACCAAATTTGCCTATTCGCAATTACTTGATCTTGAAAAAGGTTATTGTTTAGCAGTTGCTCTTTAAGCAATGAATTTATTTGTACAGATTCCTGAGTTTTATAAAAGCATGATTTGCATAGTTACGTCTAAGAAAATTATTCTGCTCTGTGCATTAGGTTAATGCTATGACTGTGGGAACAAATAAAAATTTAACATTTCTGGAGTGGAAACACTTATCATGCTGAGGTGCCAAAGTATTCCATTTTACTCCTCACCTTGTGAAAGACTATGGTTTCCTGAGGGAACTGAAAATATTCACCTGGAAAGTGACTGCACAATTCTTACAAGAAGCACTGGGAAGATAGGGAACACAGCAAAGCAAATGAAAAGGAGAACAGAAAATGTTAGAAAAGCACAGTATCCGAAAAGAGAAAAGACAGATAAACCTTGAATGCAAACTGTTGTGTTAAAATGTCACAGTGGGTGGAAATGTATTGGAGTATTCATGTTGAACTTTCTCACTGTAAGACAACGTTCAATGCTTGACAAATCACTGTTTGACTTTAAGTCAAGAATGGCAGCAAATAAGCAGAAAACAGTTAGAGCTCAAATTACACTCTAACACCTTAGATTAGATTACTTAAAGTGTGATTAGATTAGATTAGATTACTTAAAGTGTGGAAATAGGCCCTTCGGCCCAACAAGTTTTCACCGACCCTCCGAAGAGCAACCCATCCAGACCCATTCCCCTACACCTAACACTATGGGCAATTTAGCATGGCCAATTCACCTAACCGGCAGGTTTTTGGACTGTGGGAGGAAACCGGAGTACCCGGAGGAAACCCACACAGACACAGGGAGAATGTACAAACTTTATTAAGTGTGGTAGAAATACAACTAACAATGCAATGTATCCATTCACAATGCAACAATAATTCACTTACACAGTGTTTTTATCATACTTAAACATTCTAAGGCCCATTACCGAGCTCTTGTAAAACAAATGATGACAATATATCATAGAATGAGATGTTAGGACCAATGACCAACAGTTCTATCAAAGAACTTGGCCTTAAGAGGTGTCTTAAAAGAGAAAAGTGGGACAGAGACACAGAATGATATAGAAAAGAAATTCCAGGGCTTAAGGCCGAAACAATTAAAGTTAATAGTTGTACAATTATAATTAGGAATGCACAAGAGGGCACAAGTTTAGGAGTACAATTATCTTGTCGGGTTGGAGGAGATTACAAATGGTGAAGGACAAAAGTATGGAGGGACTTGAAGACAGAATGATTTGGTATATAGTGTTTTAAAAGGTGCATGGTATATTCTGTTCATTTGGAGCTACCTAAATATATTTGTACCAGCAGAGAGAGTCTGCTAAAATCTCAGCAGCAGTCTAATAAAGTAAGTCATTTTTCCCATTCAGTTCTTATTCTGACTATGGCCGCCTTTGGTCTCATGAAAGAGCTCTGTGGGAAGCTAGGGGAATAACTGCTGGGGCCCTTGTTGAGATATTTGTATCATTGATAGCCACGGGTGAGGTGCCATAAGACTAGAGGGTGGCTAACATGGTGCCATTATTTAAGAAATGTGGCAAGGAAAAGCCAGAGAACTAAAGGCCAGTGAGCCTGCGTGTTATTGGAGGGGATTCTGAGGGACAAGGTCTACATCTATTTGGAAAGGCAAGGAATGATTAGGGATAGTCAACATGGTTCTGTGCATGGGAAATTGTGTCTCACTAATTTGATTGAGTTTTTTGAAGAAGTGACAAAGAAGATTGATGAAAGCAGAGTGGTAGATGTTGTCTGTATGAACTTCAGCAAGGTGTTTGACAATGTTCCATATGACAGACTGGTGAGCAACCTTAGATCACATATAATCCAGAGAGAGCTAGCCATGTGGATACAAAGTTGGCTCAAAAGTAGGAGATCGAGGGTAATGGTGAAAGGTTGTTTTTCAAATTGGAGGCCTGTGAGCAGTGGTGCGCCACAAGGGTTGGTGCTGGGTCCACTGCCTTTTATCATTCATATAAATGAGTTAGATGTGAATATAGGAGGAATGGTTAGTAAGTTTTCAGAAGACACCAAAATTGGAGGTGTAGTGGAAAGCGAAGAAGGTTACCTCAGAGTACAAAGGGGCCTTGAACATATGGGCCAATGGGCTGAGGAGTGGCAGATGGAGTTTACTTTAGATAAATGTGAGGTGCTGCATTTTAGAAAGACAAATCAGGATAGGACTTATACACTTAATGGTAAGGTCCTGGGGCATGTTGCCAAACAAAGAGACCTTTGGGAGCAAGTTCACAGTTCCTTGAAGGTGGAGTCACAGGTAGACAGGGGAGTGAAGAAAGTGTTTGGTACATGCAGTGATTGGAACGAGGGCCAAGTGGATTTCATTGACTATGAGATTCTTGCTTGGGATTGTTAACCTGGGCTAATGATGGAGCCCTGGCTGACAGAGATAAATAGGAGATTCCATAGAGTCTCCTCATTGTAAGGATTGGCTCTGAGGTGGCTGGTCAGAGCCCATGTACTATGCACGCATAAATAAAGGTTGACTTGGAGATGGGATACTATGCAGTCAATTCAGTACACTTACTTAGTTTTGGAACACTGTGTTCAATTCTAGCCTCCTTGCTATAGGAAAGATGTTGTTAAACTTGAAATGGTGCAGAAAAGATTTACAAGGATGTTGCCAGGGTTGGAGGGTTTGAGCCAAAGGGAGAGGCTGAATAGGCTGGGACTGTTTACCCTGGATCATTGAAGGCTGAGGGGTGACCTTATAGAGGTTTATAAAATCATGAGGGGCATTGATAGGATGATTAGCCAAGGTCTTTTTCCAAGTAAAGGTAGTCCAAAACTAAAGGGCACAGGTTTAAGGTGACTGGGGATAGAACATAAGGGATAACATTTTCATGCAGAGGGTGGTGCATGTCTGGAATGAGCTGCCAGAGGAAGTGGTGTGGGCTGGTACAATTATAAAATTTAAAAAGCATTTGGATGGGCAAATGAATAGGAAGGGTTAAGAGAGATATAGGCCAAATGCTGGCAAATAGGACTAGATTAGGTTAGAAAATCTGCTCAGTGTGGATAAGTTGGATCAAAGGATCTGTTTCTGTGCTGTATAACTCTACGACTCTATGAAATTCACAGATGAGAACTTCCTTGACCTTACAGGAGAACAAGACGTGTTGCTAATTAAGACATAAGAAGCTGTGTTTTAGAGTACGTTATGGAAAGGTAAAGTAGAACATAGAACACAGAAAAGTACAGCACAGAACAGGCCCTTAGGCCCACAATGTTGTGCCGAGACTTAATCCTAATGTAAAATATAGTAACTTAACCTATGTACCCCTCAACTCACTGCTATCCATGTGCATGTCCAGCAGTCACTTAAATGTCCCCAATGACTTTGCTTTCACCACCTCAACTGGCAACGCATTCCATGCATTCACAACTCTCTGCATAAATGTGGAAGACCAATAGGAGTGCATTGGAATAGTTAAGTCCAGAGAAAATGAAAACTCTGGTGCAGCTGCACTTGGAGTATTGCATACAGTTCTGGTCACCGCATTAAAAGAAGGATGCGGAAGCATGGAAAGGGTTGGGAGGAGATTTACTAGGAAATTGCCTGGTATGGAGGGAAGGCCTTATCAGGAAAGGCTGAGGGACTTGAGGCTGTTTTCGCTCAAGAGAACAAGGTTGAGAGGTGATTAAATTGAGACATATAAGATAATCATAAGGTTAGATAGGGTGGATAGTGAGAGCTTTTTTCCTTAGATGGTGATGGCTCATAAGAGGGGACATAGCTTTTAATTGAGGGGTGAAAGATATAGGACAGATGTCAGAGGTAGTTTCTTTACTCAGAGAGTAGTAGGGCGTGGGATACTCTACCTGTAACAGTAGGAGACTCGTCAACTTTAAGGGCATTTAAATGGTCATTGGACAAACATATGGATGAAAATGGAATAGTATAGGTTAGATGGGCTTCAGATTGGTTCCCCAGGTTAGCACAACATTGAGGGCTGAAGTGCCTGTACTGCGCTGTAATGTTCTGTGTTCTATTAAGCATGGAGGAGCATTTCTGCAGCAGACAAGAGATTAGGCAATAAAGCTGTTGAAAGAGTTTATATACACAATCACCCTGTGAATTGTCACTTCCTGTTGATTTTTCTCCTCAGCAATTGTTTAAGTTGTTAGCCAGCCATCTCAAAGCAATTTGAAATTAGTATTTCATCTTTATTTCCAAGGTGGACATGAATGTTCCATTTACAAGACTGTAAATGTCTCCTGAAAATCCAACTTGAAGTATAGTTATTCACTGAGGTATCTAATTCTTCGTGTAAACCATTATAATACTGTCTGTCCTGACACTCTACATACAGCTGGTTTAAATATCCTTCAATAATTTCCATCCCTTTTGGATGCTGCAGGTACCTTTAAATCATTCTTAACCGACATAAAAGAAGCATTCTCTCCTGGCTACACATGTTTCTGGACCACAAAGATGATTACCAGAGCACCTCAAATTGCTGATTCTTATAAGATGTTATTTGCTGATTTAAATGCGTAAGTTACCTGATAAAGCTGGCAAAGAAATTGCTGCTGTGGAGTTGGTTCCTCTGAATTTCAAAAGAAAACAAACATTAACATCATTAATGTCATTTGTGGCACTTTCTCATAGTTTTTTAAAGCACTCTGTGTGGCACTTAAGGCAGCTGATTTAGCATTTTCAAAGAACATTCAACCAACTTTTATCTCCATACTTGTATTTTATAGCTCTTTAGAACAGACATCACATCTCTACGTTTTTTTGTGTGCTGATCAAAACATCCAGAGTTCTAACTTGGCTTCAAAACAGAACACAGCTTTGAATTATGGCTGTTTATCGGTTCCATCACAATCCAGTGATCCTGTTTAACTGCGTTTCAAAAAAAACCCTGCAATTTGTAGCAGCTTACTTTAGTTCGAAAAGCCTTTTTGCCTTTGCAATGCATGCTGGTAATATTCGTCAGCTTCTGTTTGCCTGCCCGTAGTAAACAGCAACAAGTATTTCACTTATGCATTGTTGTTACTGGGTTTGCGAACCTGGCCAATCTCAACTACATATTTCCATGAAAGTAACATTACTCGCTCTTACATAAGGGAGCTGGAAGACTGTTGACAGAATGATGCGTTGGCAATTCGAAGCAATGAGCCAGTTGCCAGGCTCGTACACACCTCTCTGCATGCATTTTGCAGAGGTTGCTTTTCTGGGAGGATGACCCTTCATTGGGTGCCAGTGGTAAATCATGGTGATTGGTCAGGCTGACTGACTTTATTTGCAGTTTATCTGAGTGCATGTGTCCCACAGTGCATCTGCAGGTCGTCCAAGGGGACCACACAACAGGAAACCCTTGCCTAAAGCAGTACCAATCAAATCCTTTGTATGAAATGGGGAATTATGGTCCTTGTGATTGAGGATGCATTTGGACATGGGCAAAGTGGCTTAGATATTGGCCTGCAAAACTGTCAAGGTGAGAGTGGGCATTTTTAGCACTTTTCAGGGAACTGTGTGGGATCTCACAGGTAGAGTAGGAGATAACATTGACCAGGCAGCAGATAGTCTCTATGAGACAGCATTAGTCTTTTATTATTTTCACCACAGATGATGCTGACCGTCATGCATGTGGACTGTGGGATTTACCTTCATGACGGGATCCCTTAAGGCACAGGGGATGACTGATTGACTCATGAAGCCAGCAAGGCAAAGGTTGTGTGTCTTGGTGATTTCATAAACATCTAATGGCAGTTAGTGAGAAGGCACGTTGATAAGGATCACGTTTTAGAAAAGACCACACAGAGTGTTGACAGGAAGCTGTTTCTCTCTCTGTCTCGCTTGCCCAGCTGAGACGGTACCTTGTTTGCTGAGCTTTTTATGTACCAATGTACTATTAAAAGGACGCTTCAGTTTCTACAGCATCATTTCCAAAAGGAGAAGACATCACCACAACCTTTGACAGGTTTTTTGAGCATCAAAGATTTTAGATAGCTACAGCCAGATACGACAACTAGTGAATGCCTTTGTCTGCCTCTTTTTGAATGTCAATTTAGCCAGTTAACTTATAGAGTCATGGAGTCATAGAGATGTACAGCACGGAAACAGACCCTTTGGGACAACTCGTCCATGCTGACCAGATATCCCAACCTAATCCAGTCCCATTTGCTAGCACGTGGCCCATATCCCTCTAAACCCTTCCCATTCATATACCCATCCAGATGCCTTTTAAACGTTGCAATTGTACCAGCCTCCACCACTTCCTCTGGCAGCTCATTTCGTACACGCACCATCATCTTTGTGAAAACATTGTCCCTTATCCTAATCTCATCCTAAACCTATGCCCTCTAGTTCTGGACTCCCCCATCCCAGGGAAAAGACTTTGTAATTTCACTTTTGAGAGTCTGTTGGTGGAAAAGCACAGCAGGTCAGGCAGCATCCAAGGAGCAGGAAAATCGATGTTTCGGACCAGAGCCCTTCATCAGTCATTCCTGTGCTTTTCCAGCAACACACTCTCAACTCTGATCTCCAGCATCTGCAGACCTCGATGTTTCGGACCAGAGCCCTTCATCAGTCATTCCTGTGCTTTTCCAGCAACACACTCTCAAACTCTGATCTCCAGCATCTGCAGACCTCACTGTCTCCTTTGTAATTTCACTGTTTGTTAAGTTTTCCTAGACACACTCCGATGTCCAGATATACATGAATTCAAACAGCAAAGACAGTTACTGCGCAGATACACTGCTGTGTCAATTTTCTTTCTCTCTACCTATCCATTTCTCTCTCTCTCTCTCTCTCTCTCTCTCTCCCCTTCACTGACCATGTGCGGCCTATTGTCTGCCCTTCTCCCTTTTAAATGTACCGTTGTTTTGCCTTTTTTCCTATGAAGTTCCAAAACAATATAACAGTATATAAAACAGTAAATGCTGCTCCTGGAATTCGAGGAAGTCACCTCCAACACCTAAAATACCTCAAAAAAGGAGCAGCTCTTACAGCCATAAGTTTTTCCCGTCCTCCATCTTGGCTTACCCAGAATCCTCCTACTCTTCAATTTGTGTTTTGCATGTTTAGACAATAATATATTCATTTTCATCTCTCATCAACTGATTTTAATACCTGGGACTCTCATGGAGTGAAAAAAAGACAATCACTGACTTACAAATGGCTGCAGAATCACCAGACACAGGTTGAACAAAGTTCTTGAAACCACCAAAAAAATAAAAAAAAAATCTGAACCAAAATTAAAAATCACACAACACCAGGTTATTGTCCAAGTTATAGTCCAACAGGTTTATTTGGCAGTATTAGCACTGATTCTTCATCAGGTGGTTGTGAAGTAGGACCATAAGACATAGAACTTATAGCTTAAGGTCACAGTGTCATGTAACTGAATCAATACATTGAAAACCCTAGATTGCTGTTAAGTCTTTCATCTTTTAGAATGGGGTTGCAAGTTTTGGTTCATTAATATGTAAACTCCAGAACTGCTTTCCAGTCATATTCTTGAGATAACTTAAGGTTTTATAAAAAAAAAGTGACACCTCAGCTCAGATAATGCATTAAAAGGTGTGAGATTAGAGTCTGTCTATATCCCAATCTTGAGCCAGACTGGTTCTGTTTCCAAAGTACAAATTTATAAAATATTACATGGATTGACTGCTTACATTGACCACCTGCAGATTGCTTTTTGAACAAACTAGAATGTATTTTACTACAATTCTGCAAATGCAAATTCACCCCATTGACTTATATGTGTGCACAAGCATTGTGGGGGCGGTGGGGGGGTGGGGGGGGGGAGGCGGGGAGCGGAGGAGTGAGAGGTGAAGCACACAATCTGCATGCAGTCAATCCATGTAGCATTTTATACATTTTGACTTTGGAATTGGAACCAGTCTGACTCAAGATTGGGATACAGACAGACGCTAACCTCATACCTCTAATAAACTGTCTGAGCTGAGATGTTACTTTTCTTTTAATAAAACCTTAAGTTACCTCAAGAATGTGACTGGAAAGCAGTTCTGGGATTTACATATTAATGAACTGAAACCTGCAACCCATTGTAAAAGACAAAAGACTTAACAACAATTTTGGTTTGTTCAATATATCGTTTCAGTTGCATGACACTGTGACCTTTTACTATAAATTCTGTGTCTTTTGATCCTGCTCCACAGCTACCTGCTCTGAAAGTTAACACTTCCAAATAAAACTGCTGGACTATAACCTGGTGTTGCATGGTTTTTAACTTGTCCACCCCAGCCCAACACTGGCACCTCCACATCATGAACTGAAATTGACATTTTAAGCACATGAGACTGAAATCATTGAGTGAGAACTGTAGATCCTATTTGGTTTACACCTGTATGAGAAGTTCACATTGGGGAAAAGTTATTGCTGGTGATTATGCAAGGAATTATTAGATTATTAGAAACCAAGGAACTCAGACATTGGAATACACAAAACAAATGTATTTCAGGCAGCTGCTTTAATGCAGAGCAGAAGGTGTGGATTAATGAGTGAAATGATTGGAGCCACTTCGCTTTCAGTTTCTCAAAAGAAAAAGCACACAATGACAACACAAACTGGAGAGAAACATCTGAACACACAGAGAACTCAAAGTTGTCAGGAATATTCTTGGCTGTCATTGATCAAGGATATCCTGAATTAACCAAGGTCTCATGTTAAAGCCTAACACTTTAAAAGCATATCATGGCCTTTTATGCATTGAACACTGTTGTCTTTTTAACACTGTATATGGGTTTGAGTGCATTTTGATACCTCATCTTTATTATTTTCTTGGGGTCAGTAAGGGTTTAAAATTATTCTTCATGCAAGAAAACCTTACAATTAGCTAATTATTTGGTTCTTGTGAGCTAGTACACTACCTTTAAAATGGAGTGAAGTATATCTACCTGGTTGATACCTCAGTTTACAATCCTGAAAGCCACAGGTTCAGTTAATGCTGTGTATTTTAACCAGGCTTACTCAGCCAGGATTGTGCTAGGAATGCTGTCATTGATTTCTCTATGATGAGGGAGTGGAGATTTTGTAACTGGTCATTGTTTAGTGACACCATTAAAAAATCATGTCTAGTAATTAGTTAGCATGAAGATCGTCAGGATCTTTCCTTGCCATGGCTGTTTACTTTACACAAATGTCATCTGTGAAAGATTGTAATGTAAGGAACATTTAATCACATCTTTTTTCTTATTCATTCATGATTATGGACATTACTGGTCAGGCGAACATCCAACACCCATCTGTATTGTTGTGAGACTCAAAGTAAACGTAGGTCAGTTCAGGTAGGGACGATAGATTGCATAAGTGAGTTAGATGGGTTTTTACAGCAATCTATAGGTCATCATTAGCCTAACTTGTAATTCTATATTTTTAATTGAATTCAAATTTCACCACCCACTCTGGTGGAATTCAAACTCATGTTCTCAGGGCATCAGCTTGATGTTCTGGATTTCTCAGTTAGTGAGCGCTGTGTCACCACTTCCCATTTGTCACCCTTCTCAATGTTTTATTCTGTCAGTACATTTCCCACTCTCTATGTCTCACATACTCTGTCACATTGCATATCACAATTACAGAACACATTATTCCAAATTTGTATTCAGTTGTAGTTAATGAATTATTCGTTATTTACCTTTTGTCACAGATAATACATAATTCAATATTAACAGTCTGCTCAGAGATAATGAATTATTTTGTATTGACAGTCTGCCACAGTTAGATAATGTCAATGTAAGGCCAGTTAAATTCTTCCTACGTTGTAGAGAACCAGCCAGTCCTGGGTGGGTTTGATATCTCATGACTTTCCTTGCAGTACTGTGAAAAAAAATGAGGAAAAAAGGTAATCTTGCAAATGAGTTTCACCCCTGCCAAACTCATAATGTAATGTTGAGAGAAAATATATATCAGTTTCAGTTTTACCTTAAATGCACAGAAGTCCAGAACAAATATTGAATTTCAATTGTTAGCTGAAATGTTTAACATAACTTAAGGATTTGTGTCAGATTTTCACTTTAACAGAAACAACAAAGCAGGGACAAAGTTTCTGTTTGTATACCACAAGTTTGTCTAAATCAAGCACAGTTGGAGGATTGTAACACACTTTAATATGCATCTTCATGAGAAATTATATCAATGCTGGAAGTGCAGAATCCAGGCTGCCACAAGCTGTTCGCTCTCCATCTTCCCAATCAAAATAATTTGTTGAATATCATGTCTATAAATTAAGAATGCGGCACGGTGGCTCAGTGGTTAGCACTGTTGCCTCACAGGACCAGGGTCCTGGGTTCGATTCCAACTTCGGGTGACTGTCTGTGTGGAGTTTCCACATTCTCCTTGTGTCTGAGTGGGTTTCCTCCCATAGTCCAAAGATGTGCAGGTTAGGTGAATTGGCCATGCTTAAATTGTCAATTAGGTGCATTAGTCAAAGGAAAAAGGGGTTTGGGTGGGTTACTCTTCGGAGGGTCGGTGTGGACCTGTTGGGCTGAAGGGCCTGTTTTCACACTGTAGGGAATCTAATCTAATCTAACATGGGCACATAACCACATATTTGTATAATTCTTAACAGTAATCACTTCATTGTTTACTAAAAGAAAAGTAGCATTATACTTTTGCTCTCAGTGAAAAACAATATCTGCATTGTAAGTAAACTTGAGTTAAAATTAACTGGAACTGAAAACAAGGTGGGAATTGTTCCAAGTGGATGAAAAGCTGTCTGTTCAGCAATATTGTTTGTCACTGGTACAATGATATGAAAATTGGAAATGAAAAATGCTCCAGAGATTTAGAAACAGGATAAGGAATTCACCATGGCATATTAAACATTAATCATTATTGTCACCAATCACAAATTACACTGAACTAAATAATTTCATACATCATTTGGTAATTATTTTATTCAGAAATGTGCTCTGAATTTACAAAAGACTAATTAATGAATCTAACTTGAACTAAGTGCCAGAAAGAAAGAAAACTATGGCTAAAAACAGAGATTTTGCAATAGAACATAGAACAGTACAGCACAGTACAGGCCCTTCAGCCCTTGAAGTTGTGCCAGCCTTTTATCTCACTCTAAGATCCGACTAACCTACATAGTCCTCATTGTACTAACTTTCATGTGCCTATCCAAGAATTGCTTAAATGTCCTTAATGTACCTGACTCTAATACCACCACTGGCAGTGCATTCCACGCACCCACCACTCTCTCAGTAAAGAATCTCCCCCAAACCTTCCTCCAATTACCTTAAAATTATGCCACCTCATGATAGACATTTCTGCCCTGAAAAAATCTCTGTCTATCCACTCTATCTGTGCCTCTCAACACCTTGTAGACCTTTATCAAGTCACTTCTCATCCTTCTTTGGTCCAATGAGGAAAACTCTAGCTTCCTTAATCTTTCTTCATAAGACATGGCCTCCAGTCCCAGTAGCATTCTGGTAAATGTCCTCTACACCCTCTCTAAAGCTTCCACATATTTCCTATTATGAGGTAACCAGAATTGAACACAATATTCCAAGTGTGGTCTATCCAGGACTCTATAGAGTTGGAGCATATCCTCGTGGCTCTTAAACTCAATTCCCCTGCTAATGAAAGCCAACACACCATACTCCTTTTTAACAACTCTATCAACCTAGGTGACAATTTTAAGGGATGTATGGACATGACCCCAAGATCCCTCTGTTCCTCCACATTGCCAAGAATCCTGCCTTTCACCCTGTATTCTGCATTCAAATTCGACCTTCTACAGTGAGGAACTTCACACTTTTCCAGGTTGAACTCCATCTGCCTCTTGATTCTGGATAAAGGAAATTAAGGGCTGGATTTTCTGATGTGTGGCAATCACACACTGAGTACCACCCTGTTCCTTTTGTATGTTATGAAAGAGCTCTGCATTTAGAACATTCTGATCGGGCTTCCTCAGGAATTAGAAGCTTACACTCTGGTAGGTCTTTCATAATGCAGAACAGGTGGGGGAAAGCAAACGGCACTTCCCTTTTCCCTGCATCAGTTGCCATTTTCTGTGGTTAAGCATCACAGCTCCTGTGAAAGGGTAAGTACATATTGAGTGTGTGAGCTTAGGGTTCTGGGGGTGTAGATACCAGATGGGGACAGGTAGGTTGCCAGGTAGGTAAGGAATAGGTAGGGTGTGAGATAAGTAAAGTTCCAGATGGGTATGGTGCCAGTGCACAAGGTTGCAAGTGGACCATGTATTTGATGGAATATTTATGGTAGGTAGGGATGGACAGAGATGTCGGTACTGGTAGATCCCAGGAAGGGAAGGGGGTTGTTGGGTGGAGGAGCTTTGGTTGAGGTTAGTCCCCAGGTGTACAATGAGGGGTATTGGTTCCAGTAGCTGGGTGAAAGGGTGTCAGATTCTGGAACAGAGAAAGGGGATGTTGGGTCTTGGAAGTGTGGAACATGTCGGGTACTGTGCATAGTGGGGAGCTGTTGCATTTGCTAACAGAATGGGACTTCAAGTCTGGTAGTGGAGTGAAGCATGTTAAGAATTGGGGTAGAAGGGTTTGCTGAATCCCAGGGTGTAGAATAGGTATTGGCCAGGTTGTGGAAGGTCTCAGAGATCCGCTGGAGGTGAATTTGAGTGTGTGTGTGCTAAATTGGGAGTCAGTTGAACTTTTAATTTTTACAAATTTGTTTGCAGAATGTGGGCATCACTGGCTGGCCAGCATTTATTGCCCGTCCCTAGTTGCCCTTGAGAAGGTGAGGGTGAGCTGCCTTCTTGAACCGCTGCAGTCCACCTGTTGCTGGTTGACCCACAATGCCCTTAGAGAAGGAATTTGAGGATTCTGACCCAGATACAGTGAAGGATCAGCGATATATTTCTAAGTCAGGATGGCAAGCAGCTTGGAGGGGAACTTACATATGGTGGCGTTTCCATATATCTGCTGCCCTTGTCCTTCTGGGTGGAAGTGGCCATCGGTTTAGAAGGTACTGTCTGAAAATGTTTGGTGAATTTCTGCAGTCATCTTGTAGATGGTGCACACTGCTGCTACTGAGCATCAGTGGTGGAGGGAGTAGATGCTTGTGGATGTGGTGACAATCAACAGGGCAGTTTTGTCCTGGATGGTGTCAACCTTCTTGAGTGTTGTTGGAGCTGCTGTCATCCATCCAAGTGGAGAGTATTTCATCACACTCCTGATTTGTGCCTAGTGGCTGGTGGACAGGCTTTGGGGAGTCAGGAGGTAACTTACTCATTGCAGTATTCCTAACCTCTGACTGCTCTTGCAGCCACTCTGTTTATGTGGTGGGTCCCATTGACTTTCTGGTTAATGGTAAGTCCCAAGATGTTGATAGTGGGAGATTCAGTGATGATAACACCAATGGATGTCAAAGGGTGGTGACTAGAATATCTCTTATTGGTGATGGTCATAGGCTGGCATTTCTGTGGCATGAATTCTACTTGCCACTTGTCAGCCCAACCCTTGATATTGTCCAGATCATGGACTTTTCCAGTGTCTGAGGAGTACCAAATGGTGCTGAACATTGTGTAATCATTGGCAAACATCCCCACTCTGACCTTATGATGGAGGGAAGGTCATTTATGAAGCAAAGAACAAAAAACAAAGAATATTTACAGCCCAGGAACAGGCCCTTCAACCCTCCAGGCCTGAGCTGATCCAAAACCACTGTTTAAACCTATCATCCAATTCCTGAACATCTGTATCCGTCTGCTCCCCACCTACTCATGCATCTCTCCAGATGCACTTTAAATGAATCTACCGTGCCTGCCTCTACTACCTCTGCTGGTCCTTGCTGCGTGTATCCCCCTTACACTTTTCACCTCTCACCTTGAAGGTGTGAACCTCTCATTATTGAATCCCTCACCCTGGGAAAAAAAGCTTATCTCTATCTACCCTGTCTAATTATCCCGAGCAGATGAAGATGATTGGGTGTAGGATACTACCCTGAGAAACTCTTGCAGAGATCTCCTGGAGCTGACATGACTGACCTCCAACAACCATAACCGTCTTCCTATGTGCCAGGTATGACTGCACCATTGGAGAGTTTACCCCTTATACCAATTCATTTTGCTAGGGCTCCTTGATGCCACACTCGGTTGAATGCAGCCTTGATGTCAAGGGCTGTCACTTTTACCTCTCCTCTGGAATTCATCTCCTTGGTCCATGTTTGAACCAAGGCTGCAATAAGGTCAGGAGCTGAGTGGCCCTGGTGGAACTCAAACTGGGCACCACTGAGCAGGTTATTGCTGAGCAGATGCTTCTTGATAGCACTGTTGATGACCCCTTCCATCACTTTACTGACGATAGAGAGTAGACTGATGGGGCGGTAATTGGCTGGGTCAGATTTGTCCTGCTTTTCGCATACAGGACATACCTGGGCAGGTAGATGCCAGTAACTGCACTGAAATAGCTTGCCTAGGGGAAGAGCAGATTTTGGAGCACAAGTCTTCAGTACTATTGTTGGAATGTTGTCAGGGCCCATAGCTTTTGCAGAATTCATTGCCCTCAACTCTTACTTGATATCACATAGAGTGAATCGGGTTGGCTGAAGCTGGTATTTGTAAAGTTGGGAACCACTGGAGGAGGCCGAGATGGATCATCCACTCTATAGTACCAGCTGAAGATTGCTGTGAATGCTTCAGTCTTATCTTTTGCACTGATGTGCCAGGTCATTGAGGATGGGGCTATTTGTGGAGCCTCCTCCTCCAGAGAGTTCTTTAATTATCCAGTACCATTCTTGGCGAGATGTGGCAGGGCTACAGAGCTCAGCTGTCATAGAGTCATAGAGATGTACAGCATGGAAACAGACTCTTCGGTCCAACCCGTCCATGCCGACCAGATATCCCAACCCAATCTAGTCCCACCTGCCAGCACCCGGCCCATATCCCTCCAAACCCTTCCTATTCATATACCCACCCAAAGGCCTCTTAAATTTTGCAATTGTACCAACCTCCACCACATCCTCTGGCAGCTCATTCCATACGTGTACCACCCTCTGCGTGAAAAAGTTGACCCTTAGGTCTCTTTTATATCTTTCCCCTCTCACCCTAAACCTATGTCCTCTAGTTCTGGACTCCCCGACCCCAGGGAAAAGACTTTGTCTATTTATCCTATCCATGCCCCTCA